>NC_081137.1:14129628-14429628 GCF_958295425.1 Solea solea | reverse complement strand
TGTTGTATTAGACTGGATTATATACCTAATAACAAGTGAGTGTATTTGTATGTTACTGACTTATTCTAGTTGAATAAAGTATTTTTATTTACAGTAGTCAGCTCTGCAGTGAGTGCACCATGTCAGTTCTAGTTGCCATCTGGTGCTATTAGAATTGTATTTTTATGCTCTGTTTTAACCCAGTTAATTACAGAGTCTAATTACGTTTAAATTACACTAGTTCTGCTCTAGCAGCCGTAGATCTCTCTTTATTTTTGAGGCTTTAATTGCTCATCCCACAGTTCTTTGCACACTATTCAGAATGATGTCTTAATTTAGTAGCTCAGCAGTGGGTTTAGTATGGCTCTCTCTCCCTCTCTTACTTATCTCACTCACTTGCTTTCCTTGCTCAGTGTGAGGGGTCTCCATCAAGCAATCTGATAAAATGATTTAGATTATTGTTAAATCGCTAAATCTCACATCAACATGTTCTTCAAACATCCCTCTGAATAACAATATTTGTGTGACCTTTTTGTCTGGCATGGCTGTGTTGGTATTTGCTGCAGGCGTTGTCTGGTGATCATTTTTGTTCCCCTGTGTTTTAGCGGAAGAGCAGCGCCCCGGAGACCGAGGAGAAGGTCAGGCGGCTGAGGAGAAAGAACACAGAGCTGGCTGTTCTTGCGAAGAGGCTGGAAGAAAGAGCTCGAAAACTGCAGGAGGCCAACCTCAAAGTGGTATACCACACAAATAAAAACATCTTCACAGTGGGCCACGCGTGTGTGTGCCTGCACCCTGACCCAAATGCATCACCATCAAAGTCATCATAATAATGTCCAGTAATTAGTTCCATGAATGGGAGCCCTGTTTTCAACTACAAGCACCCTTTTGAATAATTAAATGCATCACGAGAAGAACTCAGTTTCCAAGACGAAGTGTTACTCAAAGAAGACCATCAATCAAACACAATGGATCACACACTAAACATTTTTAATTTCAGTTTTCTATATTATATTAAGTTTGTTGGTTCAGTAATCGCAAAACTCTCCTTATATGTGCTGATCCTCGATCCTGATCCTTTTTTTTAGCTTAAAAGATAAGGTGGTGATAACACTTTTAGTAATATATTTAAGACGGGCAGTTTAATACAGTGTACTATTTGCGATGCTGATGGCATAAAAGCACTCAAACACACAGTAATGTCAACAAACCATATTCAGTACAGTCAGATCCAAGACAGACTTTCAGTGTAGCTGGTAGAAATAGTTACGCAGTGTTTTGTCTGCACCTTTTTTTTTTTACAGACCACATTTTTCCACATACGATCATTTACATTTTACTTTTTTGAGTTGTAATGAAAGCTGATGTGACAGAACAGACATCATGAGAGATGAGATGATTCATCAGTCTCTTAATCTACCTAACAGTATATAGCAGTCAGTTTAAGGACCACCTACCTACTGTCTGTCTGACTTGGCTGCTGTTTATTCTGTGTGCACCTGTTCCCTGCTCACCTCCTGTTGCTCTCTCAAGGACAACGCAAAGTAGTCTGGGTTGACAAATGTTTGAGTCCAGTCGTATTAATTAAGCAAATGAATGCAGATATTTGAAGAAAGGTTGGAGGAAGTGGATTAAATATTGAATATAAAGCCTCTTCTCTTTTTTTTGTCTCAGTGTCTCTCGCCTGCCTCCAATATTGTAAATATAAGTAACACCTTTTTTGACATTTACAAACTGTGAGGGACTTGAACTTTCTTTTCCTCTTTTCTCTGTTTACTTTGGAATATTTACATGTATGTGTATATATGAATGCCCTCATGTATAAGTATGTATACATGAGCATTCGTTTATTGGCCTTTAAATATGCTGATAATAAGCAAATAATGTTTACTGTCCTCTCTTTTCTCTTGTGCAGGTCAATTCCCCATCATTGATGAGACCCGGCTCGGTGGAACAGTACAAGAGGGCGTTTGCGCGGCAACGAGCTCGCGACCTTGCGCAGCATGCTGATACACTTCTGTCTAAGGACAAAGAGATTGCTGCTCTACAGCAGGAGTGTAGAGAACTAGAGGCACGACTGGGCACCACTAAGGTATTCACAACTAGCCAGCGCCGGGCATAAACAAACTAAGTGGCTGCTTTGGGCCCCCTGATAACCAAGGGCTCCCCAGGAGTGTGTGGAGAAAAAAAAAACATGCTAATGAAATATTTTGATACATTTAGATATCTAACTACTGTTGAGCTTACGTTATTTATTTTTATTTTATAGTTGAAGTTTGTTCATGCTCAAATTGACACACACCAGGCGAGTCAGTAGTAGTAATTGTTGTTTTATTTTTGGTCAGTTTTATTTTTATATTTGTTATATATTATTTTATTTTATATTTTTGCAACTTAGATGTGGCTTCTGTTATTCCTTTGTACCTGAAGCATTAACTGTTCCTGAAACAGTTTCTATTCTAGTTTTATTCCAAGGGCCCCATAAGCCCTGCAACTAGCACTAGCGCTAACTTGTTTCCTTAGCATTAACTCTGGTCCAGAAGTTGAAGCTAAACTCGTTCTTGACTGAGGAATGGATCAGTGCAGCCCACTGTTATTCATTAAAATTAAAAAAAATGTAACCTGATGCTTCACTCTTTCACAGTCACCACATCACTACCCCTCTATTATTCATCCCCACCACTGGCTCATAATGCCACAAGCTCGCTCTCTGCTGGACAACATTGGCAGCACTCATCCTAACTCCCTACTAAGCCCATATTACAAAGGCTGCGTCACTGCTGATGCACAGATGACTGTGCAGGAATAGGCTGCCTTTCTAAGTGCCTGTTCATATTACTGGTGCAGTGACTCAACAGCTCGTACTCCTGAATGTGAACATCTGTTGTTTTACACAGTGAAGGGTTAGATATGCATGGATGTGATGACGGCGATAAGAAGGAAGAGTCAAGCACTTCACACTAGTAAAAACGACATTTAATCAGTAATCAAAACAAAAATCTAAACACAAAAGAAAAGTATGCATGCCTACAGATGCATTGAGATGATTATTCTTTGAATCAGTCAGATACAGATATTTCTGTAACTACAATTGAAGTTACATTAATAATAACTATTAATGCAAAATTGATGTGTTTGTCTTCACTACATGTGCATATGTCTGCACAGGGCTCCCCGGCTCCCTCTGGCAGAGTGGAATTTGAGAAGCTTCTGCGGGAGTCTCAGAGGGAGGTACTGCGTCTCCAGAGGCAACTGTCTGTCACATCGTGCACACAGCAGCACCAGAACCAGAGGCCCGAGCCCAGCGGCTCAGAGAAGTGTAGGGAAACTGAGACGGAGGAGGTGGAGGAAAAGGTACACTCACCCCCTAATATCAAAGCACAGGCTGCACACCACAGCTTTACACTGAACCCTCTTGGTTTACACTGAACCCTCTTGGTGCACTTAAATAAGTGAATCTTACCCATGCACACGTGATGACATTAATTCAACTGTAATTTTAGATCTGAGATCAAAACAGCATTGTTGCTCTCTTATCTTTTTATATATATATATAATAGAGAAAATTATCCGTAGATTAATAACCTGTTATGTCAGAGCTTCTCAAACTTAAGAGGTTTGAGGCCTCAAAATATTCAGCAAATCTTCTGAGCCCCATGCTGTGTTTTTTGTACATGAGCAAGAATGTAGCACATTTATTTATTTAGAAACGTAACAAAAACATAAATAAATATGAAACACATGCATATATTAGATCTAAACTACACTAAAATGGGGGAAAAAAACGAGAGAAGCCCGATGTTGTGTTACCAAATAAATGAATATATTTGTTTTTATTTTGTTTTATTAGTAATATGTTACTAGAAACAGCACAAATGAATGGATATTCACATGTAAATGTGCCAGATTGTAGCTGTAACTAAATGTGAATGAAACTAAATAAGGAATGATATTTTATGATACATATTCCAACATATATATATTTTAATTTAGATATTTTTTCTGCAAAAAACAAAGGAAATATGTTTCAATGAATCAGGAAAATGTAGGAATTTTTACAGCTCAGTGTTGACAATGTGTTGACAAGGTGACCTAAGTCGTTATAAAGCACAAAAACAACTCACACACTAGGTCGCGTACACATACCGCACTCACACATTGGAGCACTGATGATGTTTGGACTGCAGTTTAGTTTGGGATTATACTATTTCCTGAAACCTAGTGAATGTTTATGTTGGCACTGATGCTGCATTGCAGACAGTGTTATATAATGGCTTCCTGTTGGACTCAACACTAATCTGCCACAAGCCATAATGATATGATTCCACATCTTGAACTTGGGCCTGATCAAAGATACCACAGTCACACACATACTCTGATCCTTCTCGGCATGTTATATTGATCTCTGTGAATTCACTTCTAAGAGGCAGCATTGCATTATCATAAATATACTATGGATTTTGATTTAATTGAATTGAATTACAAGGCAAAGTGGAATTTCCCCAGTGTCCTTTTAGAGAGGTACATTTCAATGCTACAATTCCTGCTGAATTATTGTCAGTATACACTTTAAAGGCATATAACTTGCAGTTTCCACTGCTTGTGAAGTAGAGTAAAACTGTACCCTGGAGCACAAATGAAAATACCGATTGTGGTAATCTCTCGTTTGTGGGACACACACACACATGCACTTCCAGTGGCGCACACCCAGAAATGGGCCATGTTGTGTGAACTCTAATCCCCTCTAACAACAGAATGGTACAGTCCAGTAATCCTCTCTCTGTTGCTGCGGCAGCGGTGAGAGGGTTTTGGACGGTAGGTAAGACTCCAGCCACACTAAAGTCTTTTCTATCTCGCCCTGCTCTGGATAACTAGCAGGTAAAGGGAAGCCTTGACGTTGCCACAGATCGCACAAAAGGGGGTAGGTTGTCTTATGAGTAGGTTGTCTCCGTGTGTCGGTCTCTGTGGTTCAGTGTGCGAGTTGTCCTCGGCTAACTTTGTGTTTGTGTTTGCTTGGATTTGAGGCTAAAGTGGTGCAGGAGTCAAAGTTGAGACTTAACACTGAAAACTAATCAGTGTCACGATGAAAGCTGGGTGTGATGGAATTGGCACAAGGCAGCAAGTGATGCATTTGTGATACTTGTTAAACCACCAGCTCATCATGAAAGATTATCAGTATGTTGCATGCATGTTGGTGCAACAATATGACCTGCAGCAAAGGCGGTGTTTTGTAGGATTAATTTAATCAAATGTGTTTATAATGAGGCTGCCACTTTTTTCCTACATTAGGAAGATGGGACGTGGGACATTGTGGTCAAGGACACCCTTTTAGTTTTGTAACACTCAAATGTTTTGGAGCCTCCAGATGTAGAATTTGGGCACACTGACTTGGTGACAGGGTGGTAGAGTGTTTGATCGGTAGACATTGATATGCTCTGTATTAAAAAGAAAATTAACAGCCAGGCCAATCCATTAAGGTGCTTTTAAAGGAAGTGATCCAGTTACCCGTTTCAGTAGTCTGCAGGGATTATACCAATGTGCTTATGGCATTCAGGGCCTGCTGAATGGGATCTGGCTCTGCTTTAGTACGCATGGGCCCAGGGTGTACTTGATCCTTCACTATACATGGACCACATCAGTGTGAAGTGTCCACCGTGGCACCTTAGTGTGTGAGGCAGTGACTGCAAGTAGATTGATTTAGAACTGATTTAAAAACACATGCGTTAGCACCTGCTGTGGCCTCAGACTCTGGATGTCTTCATTAAGCCATTTATTTCTAAGGATTTATAGGAAAGTTTGCAGTGTCTTTAGTATTAGCAGCATTGTGTAGATGCATTGTAAAACACATGTAAATTCTCATAAAATCCTGAGATCATCAAATAAATGTTTGTGTTGAAGGACAATAATAATAATACATCTTACTTATATAGCGCTTTTTTGGACACTCAAATACGCTTAAACACATTATTATAGATAAACCACAAAGATGTGTTGTACTCCTGCTCTCTGCTGTTTTCTGTTATGGCTCTCAGCATCACATGATGATTTAGTCAAACAGAGGAAATGTAAAATACATAAAAACAGTGCGAAAATGAAGAAACTGAGTAAACATTTCATTAAATTGCAGCTCTTCTTCAAAGCCAAATGTCTAACAGTATAGTTGTGAAGTGAATTAAATGCATCTCTGCATAATAGAGGGGTTCAAAGTTTATAGGTGTGAATTTCTAACATGTTATATGACAATATAAAATATAAGATCAATGTCCTATATCTAACCTTTATGCTCACCAATTAATCTGCATTTCTCAAGTTAAATAAAACAGGAAATATTGCACATTATTGTTAGCTGTAAGTGTTTTGTAAATATGGAGTCAGTATATTTTTACTACAACCAGTCTTATCATCTAATTCTCACTAATTTAAACCACTCCATTGGCTGCAGGACCCAGTGTATTTGTTTGCAGTGTAAATGTATTTGAATAGCACCAGTCATTGAATAATAGTGTAGAATAAATACAAATAGACTTGTGTAGTACTAAATATGCCAGTGTGTTGTTTTTTTATCACTGTGCAATGATTAGCTTTTTAAAGCTGTTATTGAGATATTAAACTAAGCTAACCATAGCATTAGAGAACCCAATATGACTGACAATAAATCTATTTCACTGTGTAATAAGTGTCATGTTATCGTTCATATCACTTTATTACAGCCATCACAGCAACCTTATCCTGTACATGAATCCCAGTATGATTTAGTACTTATTTTACAGTTATAATTATTAGTATAGTTATAAATTAAACCTACCTCTCAAATGAACAAAATAGGTAACTCCTGAGTTTATGTGGTCCTATATTTATATGTGGTCATATAAAAAGGTTCATGTGCTAGTATAATCCTGCTGTGACATGATTCATGCGTTCACTTTCATTATAGTATGTTATTGTCTTGCCTTGATAAAAGTGGTCAAAGGTCATTGATGTTTCCTCCTCCCCTCACAGGCTCAAGTACATGTGATGCTCTGAGGAATATTGTTTTCTCCTTTTTGCAGGATAATTGTTTATTTATACTGTAATCTGCTCAAACCTGCTGAAGAGTTAAGTATTTGTTGAAAAGTCGTTTGGTGGGTTTCTATCAGCCTGTTTTTCTACACATTTTTGATTTGGACATGAAAGACCGGAATGTAAACACAAAAGAAACACACACATACAGTATATCGGAGTTTTCTTTTCCCAAATTATGGAAAACTCAATTAAAATGTGGGGCTGAAAGTTCATATGAAAGCCATAGAAATGTTATGTGCCACGAAACTGCCCTGGCATTAGTTATATTTGAAGTTGGTAATGTTTTCAGCTCATGTATTTTAGTCTTTGCAATAGCATTTAGCGAAAATATGTATTTGCTATCAACTCAGCAATAGCATAATGTGCCAAGTAACCATTGAAATCAGTTGTTGCATATGTTTTGTGCATCAAAGAGGAAAAAAAACTAACTCTTTCTGCTTGAAAATGTAAGAAATGTGGTTTCCCCACAGTTACATGTCATCCATTTGAGAATATAGTCTCAAACACAGACTCCAGGTTAGTGTGTTGGCACAAAAACCTTTGGAATGATTGTTAATAGCTTAAGCTTTGGTCTAATGCTCTCTCTACAACGGTCCCTTTAGTCCTCATAGCATTTTATAAACGAGGCATTATGTAATATCCCCCCCGTGCTCATTCGTCAAAAGCATGTCAGAATTATATCACACATCGCCTAAACCCTGATTATGTTTGCTTTGAACTTATCATAGCTCCTCTAACACAAAGTATTGCTCTTTTAAGACTGATGGTGACGTAGGTAATTTTAAATGTAATATTGGTGTGACTGTTTAGGCTGTGATGAATGCAGAGAACATTAAGAAAAGGGGAAGACCTACAGTTATAGTGGAATAATGGATGAAATGGTTGTGGTTTTTCAAATTTGCTTTCCTGACTAATGTTTCAATCACTGCTACATTGAACACACATACACTAGTGGATTGGTAGGATCATTAGCTGCAAGCAAATTAAGAATTAAATTATATACAACAGAGAGAAATTAATACAAAGATGGACAAAAATGCACCACTTGTTAAAGGCCCTCAAACCTGTGCACTGTTTTTGTGCAGGGGCCAATATAAGTATTAGTGCCTCCTGCTGGCCGTTCATTACCTTTGCTAACACTATCCAGAAGATGAACTAAGAAATGTAACCTTTACAGACACGTCTCTAAATCTGTGCTGATACAAACGTCATGTTAAGATAAGATATATTACTGAAGATAATGGATACTTTTTTCATAAATAAAATTAATGGATTTACCCTTGCCTCAGAATGGCTAAATATCAACATGTACTATATACACATCAGTTGGAGTACTCACAGAAGAACATACTGTATATGCTTTTCCATTGAAATCAACAGTTTACTAATACAATTACAATCAAGTCTTTGCACACCGGGTCTTAACCACAGGCGGTCTTAACCACTGAGCCACTCCACCCCCTATTATTGTATGGTGGGCCAAATGAGTTTGACACAAGTGCTCTATGTAATCAACCTCATGTTGAGGTCTTTCTGTCTTTAGCAGCACTTGGACATGCTGCTAAAAAAACAACAAACCTTCACTGTCCCTGATACTCACTGCGTAATTAAACACCTGCACCTTTAACAGCCCTTTAAAAGACTTTCATGTGATTTTTATGTCACCTGTTAATCTATATGGATACAATTATATATGCTGGAAAAATCTTGTCGAAGAAGTGAAAATCAACTGCTTTCTGAAAGCGTCTGCTCAGCGTTTAGTGTCATATTTGTACTCCAGCAGGACAGATGTGTGTCTCTTGTGTGAAGCATCCACAACCAACTCCTATGATGTGAGAAATATAAGCCCAAAATATTTGTCAATTAACTCTTTAGTGACAATATTATAAAACTGACAATTAATTTGTGTTTCATTTCTTTACAGTTTTTTTTCTGATGTGATCTGAAACAACTTTTCTAAATAGGTCTGGCAGGGTTTCTCAATCCTGCTCCAACACACCTGATACTGACTCATTCATTTGAATCAGGTGTGTTGGAGCAAGGAAACATCTAGAACATGCAGGACCAGGATTGAGAAACCTTGGATTATGGGATTTGTCTGATTTATATGACCTCCTGTAACTACAGTTTATGAATCTGTACTCTTTATTATTATTATATCATTTATTTATTTAACAAGCCAGAACAAAACTAAAATCTAGAGAGATATGCCTGTTGGAGATTAACAATTTTAAGGAAGTAGAGTGCACGTGGCTGAGTGCCTTTGATCCTGTTAATGGGTCACGGCCTTGGCTACACTAGCACAGTTTTACTCTGAGCCATAAGTAGGTTTGCTCTAAAATTAGCTACTGATTCCCGATTCTTAACCCCTCACCAGTGTCAGCCTGTCCCCCACCCAGATCCCAGTTGGCAAAACCATGCATGTTTTCAAGATTGATGTGTAGCTGTAAGTAAAAAAAACAGAAGTACATACAAGACATTCACACATAACCTAATTACAAATGTCAATGACAGACTTCTCGCAAATGAGCTCCAGTCGTGTTGCAGGCTACAGGGATTCCCCCTGGATTATTCACTGATTGTACTTGGACCACTGGGAAGGAGGCTTGCCGCTAATCCCTCACTCACAGCAGGGGGTGTAATGTTTAGTGTCACAGTTCAGTATCACAATCACACATTTACTCCCCTCTCACCAGCTGGTGATGTTTCATTTAGGATCCGAACATGTTGAACAAGTTGTTTATAATAACATCACATTGAATCTTGTTTTTGTTTTTTTGGGTTTGTTTTTTTTTAAGTTGAGCTCTGTAAATGTAAAGTGAATGAATATTCCTGTCCCTGTCAGGCTGTAGGAGAGACCCCATGTGTGGCATTAGATGAAGCTCCGTCCAGGTGTGAGAAGACTCCCAGCGAGGAGGAGGAGTCGGGGCTGCGAGTAACGCCCCCACCGGGCCTCAGCCCAACCCCCTCCCATCCGGAGGAGCACATCAAAGAGCAGCGCCTTGAGTTTCTGGTGAGAGCGACTCGCATTATCGTAATACTTCAAAATGCATTCATTCATTCATCGTCAATGCCAATCACAGCTGACATAGGGTGAAAGGCAGGGGCCCTGGACAGGTCGCCAGTCCATCACAGAGCCGTACGGACAAACATCTTTCTTCATCGTTTGAATATTATTAAATACGAAGTGGGCTTGGTGTCTTATACCGGGATCAGACGACGTAAATTCAGGACGATTTTCAAGCAATTTGCTCGTGACCGACACTTTTCCATTAGTGTAACACACATGTGTCAAACTGGTGGCCCAGGGGCCACATGTGGCCCTCCAATCAATTACATGCGGCCCGCCAACCATTGTGCAAGGTGATAGAATAGAGACAGAATATAAGACTAAATGTATTTGCCAGCAATATTTTTATAATAGTAATAAGACATTCGGTTGTAATCATTGCTTTATTAAATGTAACATGAGATTACATATATTTAAGCTGTTTTAATCACAATTATCCTCGTCATTATTTGCTAAATTTTCAATTTAATTCTCTGTTTTTGTGCATCATAAATATGTTTTTATTGTGAATCATTTTATATCAAAACAAGCAATTTTACTTTGCAATTCTGTCTAATATCATAATGAATGTCTTATATTGACCACCGGCTACTAAATAGTGTTTTTTCCACTTTCCTCTATGTCGGCCCCTGCTTGACAAGACTCGATGCTCATTGGGACCCAGGTCATTTGAGTTTGACACCCCTGGTGTAACATAATTAAAGATCACAGATTTGATGGCGGGGACGAGATGCATGTTAGAATTTTACCCTGCCTAGTCCGGCATCTCTTACGACGTGCTTCCGGACACTGACAAATAGAATAACAGAGTGCTCTGATGCAGCCTAACATACAGACATAAACATGGCGAAGAAGAGGATGGACAATGAACAACATGTCCACAATCTTTTCTTTGTTTCTTTTCTTTTTTGGGTCTGACCACAAGACCTCAAGCATCACCCACAATGCTTCGGCAGCTATGGTTGAAAACACCTTTCCCCTCCTGCCCAGTGACCTATGAACTTGCACAGTGGTGTCAACGTTGATTGGTCTCACATGGTGACCATTGTGAAAGACACATACAGTATATCGTGTAGTCTGATCCCGGCATTAGTCAGACCACAGTCCCCTCTTGTATAGATTTTCTTTGTCATGATGGAGAATTGATGAAAACACCACCTAGTAAAGGCAGAGCTGATTGTAGAGAAATGGTGTGAGTATCATTATCTTTGTCATCAATATGGGATGTATGTAATGTCAAAACAAACACAAAAAGGATCACTCATCATTTCATGACTGAGATTTGTGTCCATTAGGATCGTACCAGCATTACACTGACTTTACACTAATCTCACACACCAATTACATTCAGCTGGTAGTGTTGTTTTTTGGCAGTGTGAAAAATTTTGCAAGCTGATGTACCAGTGTATTTTTAAGGATGTACGCTTTAAAGGTCTCGCATATACAGTACTATCAGATTTCTCTCCCAAGTCAAGCTGCAGAAAATTAAGGGAGTAAGCTTTTTGTTTTCAGTATCTAAAACGCAACTGGGCTTGACTAGCGCTTTCTTAATTGACTTAAACATTATCAGAGAATGCTGAAAATAGCTGCTATGTAGCCTGATTGTTTTTATTTTTAGTTTGTTAAGACGGTCTCAAACTTACATCATAGATTAAGGAGCAATCTCAAGCATGGCTGAGTCATTTAGAAAAGTGAGATCTCAGACAATGGGATTTCTAAGATGAGTTTAATGAGTTACAGTGTTGGACAAAGCCAAGCAGCTGAGTAAACACTGAAATGTCATGTAAACTAATTTCTCACAGAATCAAGGCTGGCGTTCTCAAATATCTATGACATCTGCAAGTGTGGATGGATTTCCATCATTCTGCCCAGTGTTAGATTTCCTCACTTTTTGTCTACCACCACCAAATCCACATTTTAGTGTCTCCAATAAATAATTGCATAACCAATGACTGCCATGCTTACAGTATGATTAAGTAAGATGTAAGAATGAGAAATATATAATTCAGAATCATATGATAACATGCTAATATAAGCATTTAGCCCAGAATAAAATAACAAAAGACAGGGGAGTGTGGGATCACGGAAATTGCTGTTTTGTTGTCCTTTTTTGGTTCCCCTGTACTTTTGTGCTTCATGGGCAGAGCTGTAGCAGTAGCAAACGCCAATGAGTTGTCATAATCCATTAGTGATGAATAAATACAGAAAAAGAAAAGAAACAACTTAACATTCTGGCCAACTAGTTCTACCGAATGTTTCCTTCCTAGCTATACAAATTCCTATGGATTTAAAGTGTATTAGAAATGTTTTGGTTAATGTACGTACACTGCTCCACAAAATATGTAACAAATAGTCCCATTATTTTTTGATATTTTAATGCAGAAATGTCACATATTATACTTTATATTGGCGTAGAACACAGAATGATCAAAAAAGAACTGTTAAAATGCAGCTGGTGCAATTTGCTAATTGTCTAGGTTTCACATTCTTAAATGTGAGGCCTATGAAAATATCATCTGAATGCTCATAAAACCTTTTCACTGGTCACATACCATATAAAGAACCTCTTAGTTCTTAATAAGTTACTTTAAAAACCCTGAGGGAAAAAAATTAATAGCAAGGAGATAGATTTAGAACGTAGTGAATGGAACAACTAAAATCTGTTCAAAAATATCTAAGTTGGATCCACCATAAATATAGTTCACAACCAGACATGGCAGTTTAGCTTCACACTGCAGATCATCCTTCAAGACGAAAGAGACAGCATTATTCATTTAAAGCTCTTGACAGAGACACAATCAGACCATTTAATTATTGTTATTGTCTTGCTGTGTAATCACTCTGTGTCCTGTACAGTATATTTTCCAATCAGCTGGTGCTGGTCTTTGCTGCAATTAGCCTGTCTGTTCAGTAACGTCCCCCCTCACAATCACAGTGGTAATACTCGACTGAGGTCCAGTGGCCTTGCTGAAATAAGCTGATTTCTCCTATGCTTGTCCTACATGTAAGCTGCATTTAGAATAATTAAAGGATGCTAAGCTTTCTAATACCTCATTGCCGTCATGTCAGAGGTCAAAGCCAATGTATCCTGCATTACTGTATGTAAAAGCAAACCATGTGCCATTACATTACATACATACATACATATAGTGCATCCTGCTGTTCTGTTCTGTTTAAGCCATGTTAAGAGCTGGGTGTATCGTTTGTTCAGGAAAGTGAGCTGAGCAAGAAGAGAAAAGAATGTGAAAACCTTGAGCATGAAGTAAAGAAGCGACAGAGGAGATGTCTGGATTTGGTAAGATTTTTTTTTCTCATGTGCTGTTTGACATAATGGGAATAGTGATGATTTTAGGGACATGGTTTTCTCCAGTTGAATCTGAACTTGTGCTTTTGTCACAGGAGAGCCAGCTTGAGGATGAGCGAGGCAAAAATGAGCAACTAAAGGAGGAGGCAGATCTCCTCAGGAGGAAGGCACAGCTGCTCGACCAGGTCAGTATCTCCCAAACTCTTATCGAGCTCCATCTAAATTTAAATTGGTTTAATTATGATTATTATTGTTATTGTCATTAATAAGAATAATAATGATAATAATAATAATAATTCTCGACCAACCAACAAAGCTGACAGCTGCAGAGAAGACATCAGTCATGTCAACACAACAAAACTGGTCCTTATGTCTAACTCACTGTTGATTATCCAGACTCGGGCTGAGAATGAGGAGCTGAGGGAAGATCTCTCTGAAGTGACCGCTCAACACAATACAGTTCTCGAGGAGAACCAGAGACTCCGTGCCAAACTGGAGAACCTAGATCAGGTCCTTAAGGTAACAGACGCTCAGTTTCACGTCTTGCCATACTACTAAAAAATGGTCATTTAAATATTTTTGTCATGACATGTTTTTCTGAACAGCATATGCGAGAGGTCGCCGAGCGAAGGCAGCAGCTGGAACTGGAACATGAGCAGGCACTGGCTATCCTTAAGTTCAAGCAGGATGAAATCAAACGGTTACAGCGGGTAAGAGGCACAGCCTCCTCTGTAGTCTAAATCAAACACTTAGAAGCCCATATCTCAGCCTAATTATGGGAAAATGGGTGGTCTTGTCCAGCAGGAGGCAACCTTTGGGCACCTATAAAGAAAACAAACAGATTTTTGTCAACAGAGGTCGCTGTGTTCTGCATTCGACTTTTATGACCCAACACTGACTTTAATATCTTTTAATCATCAGGCTCAGTTATTTGCCAAGAGGGAGCATGAAGGAGTGGTTCAGATGCTGGAGGTGAGTTTGTATGACACCACAGTGACTGCTCATCAAAAAGAAAAGCATTTAAATGTTTTCATACTGTGCAATGTTTTTATTACCTCATAATAAAGCCCTGAGATGCTTCCAGTACTGTAGTATGATTTCCCAAAATAAAAAAAAAATCATCAAGTTTTATAAAACTACACAAAAGAGTTTCAGACTGCACAACCATGTCTGCCTGGATAAAATCGAATGCTTTAATCAATGTGTATCTAGCTTGGTGTAAAGTAGATAAGAGAGTGCAATTATTCAGACCAGTAAAATAGACCAAAGGTATCCTATTGCATCTGTAGTACATCCAGTACTGTGCATTCTTTGTGTGTGTAACTTAAACACCTGGTGGAGAAGCTGTTACAGACAACACTTTTACTTTTGTTGCACTGATGGGCCTAAAAATAGCTTTTAAACAGATGGCTTCTCTGCTCTCCTGGGACCTTTATTGTGTGCGTTGCTGAATTTGAAATCAGCAAAGTGAATCGGTGACAGTTGAAGTGCCTGTCTGTCTGAGAAAAAAAGAAAAAAAAAAGACCACAAAGAAAACTCAGAAATTTCAAGTCTGTTGATGATCTGCTGTATGTGCATTTTGTCCCTAAAAGAAGTGTGTATTTTATTTTAGGAGTTGACTCAGCTTGTGTTGCGGAGGGAGCTGGTAGAGTATAGTTGCTCCTGTTTGGAAAAACTGCTCGCTTCCTTCCTCTTGCATTTGTTTCACTCACTTTCCTTCTCTCAGTTGAAACCCCAGTGCATCACAGGAGAAAGTCTCTTTGCTCTTCAAGAGTCTGAGCTTTGTGTCCAAGTCAGCAGAAAACCTTCACTCAATCTGTTAAAAACATTCCTTGAATGATTATAAGGAACACATGTGGTCATGCAAGAGCAAAAGACACGTACTGGCGGCTTAGAGACGTTCTAGTGATTCTGGCTCCCGACAGTCACTCTCTCATTGACCTGGACTCAGACTTCTGTGTTTCTACTGTATTAATATATGTTCTATCCCAGATTCAAGCATGTTTTTACTTTTCCCCTTTCTGTTATCATCTCGCTAACCAGAGTACACTGGACTGCATGCAGGTAATGTTAACCTTTAACCTGCTTGACCTACCAAATTAATTATCTTACTGCCACGAGCAGTTGGATAATTAATTCTGTAGAAACAGAAAACCCCAGTTTCATTAATTTTATTAAAATCTTTCAAATTTACAGAACTTTACCAGGTTTTTGCACCATTAATTTATTGCAATTGTAGCATCAGTCAGACTTTCATAAATGTTTCCTGTGGCCACATCCGCTAATTTGAGACAGTTTTTGGGTTACTTCATGTATATTGGGTCATTCACTCCCAGATATACTGAGCTCTCGCACCATTCTTATTTCACCCGAGTAAATTAGATTTGACATAAACCCAGCATATCAATAAGTCAGATAACTGTTCTGTAAAAGAGATCTATGAGTCCTTTCTCCCAGTGTCTCTGTACTTATGAACAGTTCAGCTCAGTGTCGCCAGATAACAGTTGCAGGCTCTGGTTTGCGTAGGTGAGAGCTAACAGGAAATGTTGTTCACAGACAGTTTCATGCAGAGGCTTTTGTCAGATCAGCCTGCCAGGAAACTCCCACCACAACCGGATGTGAAGTCAGCCACATATAGAAAGGGCCGAGGCCAACCTCTGTAGCTTTCTGGCAAATAACACTGCAGTGAATTGACTGCTTTGCAGTGTAAAACAGTAGCACAACAAGTAACTTTGTATAACCTGTTTTTCTTTGCACCTCTGGTTTTTACCGCTTGTCCCGTCATACCAGAAAACTAGCTGCCTTTACTTCCCTCCCATCTTCTTCCCGTTGAGTGTGTAATTGTGTGTTGTCTGTGTTTGCGGCTTTAACCTTAGTGTCTTTCCCAATTCTAACCTCAGAATGGAATACTTAATTTATTATTTCATACCATATGTATGCGAAAATGCATTTACTGTATGTTGTTCCGCTTGTCAATCCAACAAAATAAAATCAGATGTCGAATTTGATGGTAAAAATACTCATAATGTATTATAATTGATAGATACAAGAAATCTTTCTTATCTTTACAGGGTTAGAGGATTCATGTATTACAGGAAACCACTGATTTTATTATAGTATAAATGCATAGGTCATACGTTATAGGTCATAGGTTTTCCTGTGCTTGTAGATTATTTTTGTAGTGATCATGAATTTATGATATCTTGTAAAACTATTAAATGTTTCCTTTTTAAATGGATTTATTTTGTGTTTTTTGCCCACTGTGTTTGTTTGTTGCACCTCATGCGTAGTCAAAGGTACGAGAACTGGAGGAGAAATGTCGCAGCCAGAGTGAGCAGTTTGGCTTGCTGTCCCAAGAGCTGGAGAAGTTTCGACTACAGGCTTCAAAGGTGGACCTGGCCAGCTCTACCCTCCTCAACAATCCCAGCCTCTCTGTTCTGACCAATGGGGTGGGCCTGACCACAGAGCGAGGTGAGCCTCACCATCACAAACATGTACTCATATGATTAAAAAAGACAATATTAACCAACTTGATTGCAGGAATAGATTGATTTTGGTCATTCGTAACATCAACAGAGCATGTTTGCAAATGCGAGAGAATTTCTTTGAATTTATCATCTTTACTGGATGACTCTGAGAACAATAACTGCCATAATCCATCTTGTTTCAGGATGTCTTTATAGTTCAATCATTGACAAACGGGTAATTCAACTTCTATTGTATAGGATAATCGGATCTTTTCAGTTCCAAAGATAATCCGGTCACTGAAAGAGGAAATGCTTCCAGGCAAAACAAGAATGCAGTTCCACTCAAAGCTGCCTTGAACATAACAAGAGTGTGTACAGTGTCTATCCAACCTTTTTCTTTCCTACGATGTTCATGTGTTTTAGACTGCACTGATGGCTCATGGGATATGGTGTCTCTGGGTGAAATAGCCTTCTGGAGTCTCGAGGGAGGTGACACTCTCTCCTGCCCTGAGGGTAATGATCCGCTCGGTACGCTCTCCGTCTCCGTTATTCATAACATGTGTCGGACTCACCGTCATAAAAGCACGGCATGTTCTAACCTGTCATCTCACCCACACTGTCACAGTCCAACACCGTGGCAGAGTCTGTGTGTAATTCTCACCATCACAGGAGGGTCAGAGAAATGTCTGTGGCCCGTGGAACCAGTTAAGCCCTTTAACACCACTGGTGTGACACACGTTGCCACAACTTAGAGCGCCCTCTGACCTCAGACAGATGGAGGCAGGATTTTTCCCTCAACTGTTTAATCAGTCAACCTTGAGCCTCCTGCATGTCAACCATTGACCCTCACCCACCTAGCTGCTCACGGATTGAAGCAGGTTAACCAGTGAGAGGGCTGGAGGTGTCTGTTATAGTCGTGGATTATGTATTATCTTCTCACTCCCTCTCTCCTATTAGATGTGGCAGCTGCGCTGCGAATGGGGGCCACCCCCCACGCTGCGGGACTGTCCAGGTTGGAGCGCTCGCCCGTCACCAAGCATCGTGAGTTGCCCACCATCAGTGTTAGCAAGTCGGCCTCTTCCTCCAGCAAGTCAGAGACCACGCACCTCACCCCCAAGTCTGACGCGCACCTCAGTCCACACAAATCCAGTCCAACACATGAGGTACAATTCTACGAAAGTCATCTTACTCATGTCATCATTCAAACGTTTTGACTTTTTCTTTGTTTTTGTTCTAGCTATTTTCCGGAATGTGTTGTGTTCTGAAATCCTGATTCCATTAATATGTAACGTTGTCTGGGAAAAAAATTCTATAGCCTTCCATATACTGAATATAAGAAATGGTCATAGCCGTCTGTTTTGAAAAGTGAAGTCCGAAGTCAGTTAACATTTTCCTAAGAGTTCATGGTAATGGATCACTAGTTTCAGGTCTTCTCCAGTCGAACATGATGTCAGTTTTGAAATAGATAAGTCACGGCACACATGAGTTTACACCAGTGAGTGGACAGTTTGTTTAACGACTGAAAGACTATATTCATTTCTACATAGTGTTTGTGGTTATACTGTAACATGGCCAGCCATTTAGTTTGGTCCAAACAGGTTGATTCGCTGGGGTACCTGTCACTGACTGACCTGCCTACCTGCGTGGTTCACTATAATGATGTTTAGTGTTTTCTTACAGGTGATTCAGGCATGATGTAGTCAGTATCATAAAGCTGTCATCCCCTTGGCTTCAGTCAGTGTGTGTTATGTGTGTTTTGAGGGAGAGAGCAGACATTGTCACACTTTAAAGTAAATTGTTATTTGTTGCTGGAATATTTTTTTTATATTTTATTGCGTTACACCTTATTGCACAACATCAGTAATGTTTTTGCCACACTGACTGTGGTTGAAAGATATAGTTAGTGCTGCTACTTCTGGTTAGGTTGACTTGCATTAAACCCAGTGTCTCTTATCCAAAATGGTTTCCGTTTGTGCTACATTTCATGTTTTGGTTAGTGTCAAACCTTGGTTGTAGGCTTGTGAAAGTACTCCCTTGTGCTTTCAACATTTCTGTTTTCTTATTCTCTACATAGACGGACAGATAATTTATCAAGATTACTGAGCCAGCTACACATGAACACATAGATTGTGTGGATTTAATGGATTAAAAACCCTCCTCAACCTCTTTGTCTTCCCATGCAAGCACAGACTAAAGCTAAATACTCTAGAGAACATATTGCCCATACATAAGAGAAATCATTTGAATTGTTGGTGCCAAGAATTATTGTTTACAAAGTGTCAGCCTCTGGTCTTGAGTGACAGACAGGAAGGTGGTCTTTTCATCGCTCGTCTAACCACACTCATGTAAAGCTGATTTTTTTTTTTTTTTTGTGAAATAATCCTCTGGCCATTGTGGATTATGGAGGTTATACAGAAGTAGTTGTAAGTGATTATCCTGAAAAAGGTTTTTCCAAGGGAGCTATAAATACAATCTTTATTGTTGTATTGTGTTGTTGTGTAGTTGATATGGATGGAAATCAAACTCCACATAGTGACACATTTAGATCTGTATTCACAGTGAATAGATTAATATATTCATATATATATATATATATGTTCTATTTTTTACTTTGTTGAGAAATATGTGAGAAATTTCTTTTTTGAGAAAATGCTAAACTAGAATTCCTTGTTTATCAGTCTGTCTCCTGCTGAACTTAGTATAAAAAACCTAAGTAAAATTGTGTTTGGTTGATTATTCTTGTTGTTGTAACAATGCTTCTTGGCAAAAAAAATATATATAATTGAAAAGCCTGTTTATTTCCGTTTTAACTGGTGCCACATGCATGTGTGGACAATGCTTTTGTGGGTTGAGCAGCAGAGTTGAGTATGTGGGTTGCACCCAAGAAAAACTTGCCAAATCTTCTCTGCCAATGCCAAAGAGCTTATTGACTCTTGTTTGGTGTTGTTTATTGGACTTGATCATTGAAGTCTGAAGAAACAAGACATTATTGCTAATTTAACAATTTATTATTTTAACAAACAGGGGCCTCAGTAGCATGTGGAAGAATCATACACAGCCACAGCAGCCTGGCACCTTCTCCTCATGCTGATCAATAAGTTAAAACACGAGTCAATAGCAGAAGACAGGAGGTTTTTCATAGGCGCAACCACATACTCAACTCATCTGCTCAGCCCACAAATGTGGCACCATTTAAAATTAGAAATAAACAGGCTTTTCAACTGTATGAGATGTATCGCCAAAAAGCATTGTTACAACAAAGAAATAATCTACCATCTAACACAAATTTCCTTACCTTTTGTGCACATTTTTTATATGACATTACTTCATCCTGTGTGCATGGTGTTGTCAGGTGGACACTGCCAGTGAAGTAGAGGAGCTAGACATTGATGTGGCCCCGGCACCATATGTAGCCAGCAGAGGAGCAGCAAAGCTTCAGGTTTTCATTGCAAGATATAGGTAAGCAATTATATAGTAAGGGAGTCAACTCATCAAATCAACAGTTTGCTATAATGTGGTGGAAATAAGGAACATGGAACATTTACTTGAAACAGCTATAATCCTTATGACGGCCCCAATGACAACCCTGAAGTGGAGCTGCCACTTACTGCTGGGGAATACATCTATGTGTATGGAGACATGGATGATGATGGCTTCTATGAAGGTCAGTGCTCAGTCTATTTTGTTGTGCTTAATTCAGGGCTGAGCAATCACTTGTTTTCAAAGCAACAATCAAATTTATTTTATTGTTTTATCATAAAGTGAATTCAGAATGCTTTTATCATTGCATTAGAGTATAGTAGTTAATAATTGTGATTGTGTAACGTGTGGTAATGCTCCATCTTGTTTTGAATCTATAACAGAGTAAATATTCAGCTAGAGCTTGACTAAAACATTAGCCAGGAAAATTGCAAATACATACTGTATTTTAACCAGTCTTAAACTACTTAATATTCATATTTTCTTTACTGCCTTTCCTCTCAGGTGAGCTGATGGATGGACGGAGAGGGCTGGTCCCCTCTAACTTTGTGGAACGTGTATCGGATGACGATGTCATGAGCACTCACCCACCAGAGACAGGGGACATGTCCCATACCTCCCTGCTAGACAGCAGCCTGCACAGTGCCAGCCACCAGCATCACCTCCACATGAGTATCGGTGCCTCAGAAAGGACACAGGCCACTGCTGCCTCAGCCCCTGTCTCAGCCCCCTCAGATCCGGCATCGGCCTTGGCTGTCCCAGCCCCCCTCACCAACGGCCTGGACTTGGATTTGGAGGAGGTGGGAGTGGATGTTGTGCCTTACCCACGTAAGCTCACCCTCATCAAGCAGCTTGCCAAGAGCATCATCATTGGCTGGGACCCTCCGCTGGTGCCAGCTGGGTGGGGCAACGTGTGGAGCTATAATGTGTACGTGGACCAGGAACTGCGGTTGAATGTGCCCTTCGGTGCCCAGACCAAAGCAGTGCTGGAGCGGCTGGACATAAACCTCAAGGCCTACCGTGTGTCAGTGCAGAGCCTGACAGAGAAGGGCGTGTCAGACCAGCTACGCTGCAGCATGCTAGTCGGTCGGGATGTTTGTGTGGCGCCCTCACAGCTGCGTGTAGAGAGGGTCACCGCCACTTCTGCCAACCTGAGCTGGCTGCCCAGCAACAGTAACTATGTACACATCGTGTCCTTGAACGAGGAGGAGTGTGAGCTGGTGAAGGCTGGCTGCTACTCACTGTGCCTCAATGACCTCTTGCCCAGCTTGCAGTACACAGTCAAAGTGGAGGCACGACCACATCGCACACCTTGGGAATTACCTGTGGAGCGACGTGAACACAGAAGCACTACAATCACCTTCACCACACTGATGGCAGGTCAGGATGAAGCAGTTTCTCAACCAATGAATGTTCATATCGTCATACACATAGTCTAAAGCACTTCCCTTTTGACAACTCCTCACGTTTTCTGCTGCCTTTGTCTAGTTCTTCAATTAACACTGACCTTTAGTGTAGCACTTATTGAATGTGATGTATTTTTCAGTGCAAACTAAGATTTCTTATATGTGATACATATGCTTTGAAGCATACATTCTTTTAAACAATCAACGCCATCTTCTGCCACACACACTGATCAAGTACTCCTAATCATGCCATGAATTAGAGGAAAGTATGATGCCCTTATCATGACGACGGTTTACTGCCTGTGCATCTTTTCAATTTGCTTTATATATCCCTGTCCTTCCCACAATGCACTGGGCATAAGAACCTGGTAGGCTTAAATCAAATCATATCACTTTTGGATAGTCCCAAAACACAGCATACATTATCTCAAGACACTTTATTTTCACACAATGAGCAAACATTTATTGGAGAGAGAAACTAATTTTAACAGGAAGAAATCCATGCATTTGGTACTCAAATAAAACTCCACCCTCAACTCAACATCATTTGTTGTCACCCTTAGGTGCCATATTCCCTACTTGCACTCCTCCTAGACGATACAAATACACATATTATTCATTAAGGAACCTGAGGCCTGTACTGAACATATTTATGATGAATTTTATATGAGATGTAAAGTGAATTTCTCTTAATCATCATCCGAATGTGCTCCAGTTTCATGCCCACACTCTGGGAACCAAGGTATATCATTTCTAAATGTCTTATTGGCCCTGTAGAGTGTTAGACAGCAGTATTAGACAGTGACTGTCTTGGTGAAATCAGATGCTCCTTGTGATATTCAATTGCTATCCCGTGCACTGTTTTCAATAATAGTAACTCACTTGAAGCTATATTTATGTACAATCTTGTTACTAAGTCTTTTCTCTCTTCACTGGTCTGGTGTGACACCTCTAATGCATATAGGTCCACCTGATGCTCCTCTGGATGTGCAGCTGGAGCATGGCCCCTCTCCGGGGATTGCCCTCATCAGCTGGCTGCCCGTCACCATAGATGCTGCCGGGACCTCGAATGGAGTCCGTGTCACTGGATACACTATATATGCTGATAAGAAAAAGGTACGTGTTTCTTTAAGATGAAGCAGAGGGGGCAACATTATTACCATCCACATGACTCCAGCATTTTAGAGCTCCAATAACAGAGATGATATAAAAAAGAAATTCAATTTAATTGTATTTTTATTTCACTATGAAGAACATTAGAACATAGTAGCAAATATTTTGATGATACCTCATGCAGTAATCCCCCCTCACTGTTTAAATCTAAAGCACAGTCATTATTGAACTTACATATCTAACATATCTCTCCGTTATTTTCCTTCCCAAGGTGCTGGAAGTGTCTTCCCCAACAGCTGGCAGTGCCCTGCTGGGACCCTCTCAGATCCAGTCCCTGCAGGCAGCTCTGGAGCTCACTGTCCGCACCACGTCTGCTCACGGGGAGTCCTGTGACTCTTTCCCAGTCAAGGTGCCCTCCAAGTTGCCTGCCATCATGGCAGGCCCAGCTATCACCTCCACAGCTGTGCCACTGCCATCACCCTGTGCCCCAATAGGCCCCAGTAACCTGCCCTCACCACCGTCCTACATGAACTCTGCTGCCAAAATCTCTATGCTGCCCAGCACTTTGCCATCACACGACGCACACAACTCTAGCCTCTCAATGGAGGCCGCTGCCAACTCTCCTAATGCCCTTCAAGCTGAAGACCCTCTCTCATCTGCCTCATATGTGAAGGCCTGGGCCAACCCTTCATCTGCTGCTGCCTTAGCTGTGTGTGAGACTACGTCACCAGTAGCCCACACCATCACACCAGTGGTAATCCTCTCTTTGACATTTAAACTGAATTAGTCCTAGTATAAACAAAGTATAAACAAATACAAATGTTACGTTAAACCATTATCAAATAAGTTCACTCAGTACAGTTTGACCCTATGAGCGCCACACGACTCTCTCTGTGGTTCTCATTATTGTGGTATTAAGATCTTGTGTCGCTCGATCACATTGCCAAGCTGCACACAGGAAGTCATTCATTTTATGTCAGGACAGAAAGAGGCAACAGCAAGTAAGACTGGAATCTCAGTGTCCACAAAAAGTTTCAAAAGTTAATTCTACTGCTGAAAAAAACACGGTCATTCAGCAGTGTCTATTGCTGTTTTTGTTGTTGTGGTTATGTTGTGTTTTGAATGTTCTGGGATTTATATCTACTTTATAAATAACATTTCTTTGACTCTGCATCTTCAGGTTAATGTGAGCTCCCCCACCACCTCAGCACCTCTACCATGTCCATTAGCAGCACCTGCACCTGAACAAGTACCTGTCATGGCAGCGGCGTCACCAGTGTTGGAGCAGCGCAGAGATGTTGACAGCCCTGAACCTATTCGTCCTTTCCCATCCATCACAGAGTTCATTGATGACCCTTGTGCCAAACTCGAGACTCCTGAGCCCTTCCCATCCCCACCCAATGTCCAGATCACGGACCTTCTAAACCCTCAGTATAAAAACTTCCTCCGACCCCACAGCATCTCACCGCTGGAGTCTGAGGTAGAGGATGAGCAAGAGAATACCCGTCTGGTCTCCATTGATGACTTTTTGAGACAGGAGAAGGAGCCAGCATCCAACAGGAGGCAGCAGGTCAGTCCTGACCCTCTTCACTACTAAAATTAAAGTAGTCTGTTGGTACAACTGAATCGGATCACAGCTGAGAGCCGGTCTGAATTGATTGGTTTAGGTCTTCAGCATATCAAATAGATGTAGTTTCTATTTCTTTCTTCTGGAGCCTTGAAGAATTTGGCCGAAATTGAACTATTGTGTGTCGTGACTAGCTGAAAGGAGTTGGTTTATATCTATCAGATTTAAAGGAATCAGTAGTTTACTAATTTAGTATCTGCACAGCTGTGTCTGTAGCTTCAATAAGCAGTTTAACAAGTGTTTGTTGTTGATAAAGCAGCCCATCACTTTATACTGATCAATTAATGTAGACCCCACATGATGCAAAGTCTATAACATGTACTGTACATCTTGATGTTGTGCTTACATATAGTTTAATGAAATGAAATCATGGAAACTTAATACATTTGCATCAGTTAAGCTCCTGTCAGTGCTTTGTCTTAAGCTGCTTTCAGACATGCACCAAAGTCTGGACATTCTCCAGAGATTGACTAAAGGGACTGTATTTGTCAACGCAAATCTTCATGAAATGAGATTCTCCTGCCAGGTCCCATGTGAAATCAACAGATAATGTCAGCAGGAGAAATGCTAGATAATCCACACCAAGAGAGTGGGCGAGTGTCCTGCCTTCTGCATACCGCCCATCGCTAAGACAGTCTAACCCTTCGATCGTCATGATATCAGCAAACCCCAGACAATGTCCAGACTTCTACTCTGGACATTACTCTGTGTAGCCTTCACTTAGCATCAAAAGATTTGTCTGTTGGGTGTTAGTGGTAGATTTCAAGTTAATGCAACCAGACAGCGGAGATGGAGCTCGACTATGGAAGAATTTATAATCAAGCAGACGTTTATGTACAGTATATGCTGTGCTTTTGCAAGTTAAGTGGTTAATACTTAAAATAAGTACACTACATGCTTCTTTTCAATGTGTCCTTTCAGAATTATGGCAGAGGGCTTGTGGAACCTACCAGTGACTACCTCGCAGACAACAGTCGGTCAGACCTGTCTGACATCCTGGAGGAGGAGGAGGACGACGACTACTCTGACCACCTTGGAGAAGCACAGGCTAAAGGATATGCAGTTAGAGCAACCAGGGTAATAAATATGTAGCATGTTCTACTGTTTCAGTAAAATAAGCTTTTTTCACTTCATCTTTAAGTTCTCATTTTGTGCCCTTGTTTCTGCTCTCATTCTCTTGATGTTGTTTGATTATGATTGTTTCTCTTTTTTGCTTCTTCTTTCTTTTCTCTTTCCTTTGCATGGCTGGGTTGTCATCTGTTTTATCCACACTATTTTTACCAAACAATATGATATATCACCGCACTGACCTCTGGCCCTTGTAGTCATACAAACTGGAGCCTCCAGACAGTGATGAGGAGGTTCTTGAGAAGATCCTTAAGTTGCCTCCTCAGGTTTACCACAACAAGCAGCTGTCCTGTATTCCTGAGTTGACAGAAGAGGAGGACAGTGGTCAAGAAGAGCCATTAAGGCACCGCACTCGTTCTCGGCACAAGTCTGGCCACCTCCACCCTGACCCCCCTCGACAACATCACTCCAACCCACACCCACACGTTCCCCCTCACCATCACCACTATAATAGGGATCTCAGATCTCTAACCAAAGAGCCTTTACTTAGAAACAAACCCTCACAGGTAAAGCCTAAGACGCAGCACAGGGTGCACTATGCGGACACAGTGGACACCATCACCTATTCTGAAGAAGAGGAAAGTTTTTATGAAGGTCCCACCAGCAAGCGGGTGTCAGCCCACTGTCCACCACAGCTTACCCCCAACATCAGAGATCGAGGGCTGCTCAAAGGGCTAGGGGACCGCCTTAGGAGGGAGGCCATGCTGAGGAGTCAGAGGGCTGTTGCCTCAGCAGCCAACCTCAGCCACGCCCCCATCCAGCCAACACCCAACCCAGTCAGCAAAACCGTACGGACTCTGAGGTCACCTGTTGGTCGTGCGGGAGAGATTGACGTTGAGTACGGGACAGATGATAATGACGAGCCTACAGAGTACAGTCCTGGGGAGGTGGGGATGGAGCAGATGAGCTCTGAGTGGTGGGTGGAGGGGGCTCAGGTGGAGCACCGCAGGCCTCATCCTCGCCGAGCGCGGAAGGCTGATACTCTGGCAAACATCCCTGCCGGCCAGCCACAAAGGGTGTGTTGTCTCAGCTCGACCCACTCCCCCATAGCAATGTGCATCTAACCCGCAGTAGTGGAAACCACTTACCTTCTCTGCTCAGTAGACTAAAGCTTACTTTTCCATCTTCATCATCACCACAGGGGACAGACGGAGGTCACCTAGTTTTGTCCGTCACTTTACAGTATTTTTATTCAGTAACTGTATGGTAGCAAGCACTTTCCAAACATTCCAAACATAGTTTATAACACTAATCTTCATAATTAAGCTATAGTCAATGTGGAATCTATCCTCCCTCTGTCCAACTGCACTAATTCCAGTTACTGTCACATGCTCCTACATCTCTGCACTGTTCTCTTCCTAAACTGGTCAGTGTTTCTTTGTCTTGCATTAGCTTACAGTGGATGTGTTTTGATGTGTGTTAGTATCTGCTTAGCCTTCTACAAAACAAAAAAGGAACCAGTTTTTTGTTGAAACAGTGTGTTCTTGGAAGCCCTGGGGTTTTTCTGTGCATTTGATGTTTCATTCTCTTTTGAAAATGTCAAATCTAATTTCTAACCTACATCCCCAGAAAGTTTCGTCACAATCAGTTAAACAAATAGACAAATGACAGACTGAGTTAATAAGTAAGAAATCAATTGATTGTAATTAAATGAAGCATGGATAATGAAAAGTTTTCTGGAAAGAAAAAGGAGTGCTACAATAGCCGTTAGTATTTCTGAACCCCTATTATTTTCTTATTGTTTTGTTTATTTTTTTCTGCATGTTGAGCAGGAGCCCAGTCAGATCCCTCAAGCTGAGGCCGGTCCATCGTGGGGAAGCCAGGCTGAGCACACTCCTAAACCAATGAGCTTGCAGGCCAGGCATCTTAAAGGTCAGACTCTCTTTCCTCTTTTGTCTTCCTGTATTCGTCTGTCTCTGGTTTTATTGCCCCCGCTCTCATGTCAAATACGCAGCGGAAATGTGTGAGGCAATGCTGACACACCTGTGCTCTCTGTTTTCTGTTTTAAAGCTTTCCCCTATGACTCTCTTGCATGATGGTTGTCAGATTAGCACCTTGTGTTGTGAAGGAAGGGGGAGGGGGTGTCAGAGAGGAGGAGGTGCTGTGAGCTCCAGTGGAGAAGTGGGAGAGAGCCTGCTAAGCTGAGAACCGGCTTAACCCAAAGTGGCTTGTCATGGCAGGAGGAAGTGACAGACATTAAAATAGTAACCATGATTAGCAAGCAAAGAATTAGACTGTGGTGTGAACATACAAGCCCCTGTCTGTTTCTCTTTTGCCACTTCTCTGGATTACAGTCTGCACACTCCTCATGATAAACCTCTCTGCTGTGTGTGTGTGTGTGTTAGTCCACAGTTGACTGCACAAACAAGTATGTAAGTGTACACGTGCACACAGATAGAGGAAGGGAGCAGGCAGAAGTTCTGCCCTATCTACTAGAAGATCATTGAGGATGTGAAAGTGTGCAAGTTGTCTGCCTGTGACTGTTGACACAGACGGCTGATTCTCCATATAGAACATGTCTCTTCAGCGCAGCTTAAGTCTCACCACTGCTCTTCAAATTTGTCCCCTCTGTGGAAACAGTTTACAGTTGCAATGCCTTTAGTCACACTGGTGTCATGATCTGATGTTGACAGTGATGTGTGTCATATTACTAGGTCACTGTGATATGGAATATACAAATAGGCATTTGGTATTGTTGGCTTTTATTTCTTTGTCACTTGTACCTGTGATGTGAGCGAACATTTTCAGATTTAGATCAGAGAGTGGGTCAAGCAGCGCTTCCTTTATTGCTGGGTTGCTGCGGATCATGAACGAGTGCACGTTTGTCAAACAGCTCGCGCAGCTTAGGATCAGTGGTTTAGCTTGATTACCTGTTTTGAGGACACGCTTGTGCCGGGTGAATGCTCTTCATCGCATCATCAACAACTGTTGGTGGGCGGTGAGGTTGGGGCAAGCTGCCTCTGGTTTTTGCAGAACTACTTGCAAGGCACAAACATTTGTGATAGATAATTAAAATGCAAATGTTTGCAGAGAACGTTTGCAGAGCACATGACATACAAGCATACAAACAACTTTATTGTAAAAAAGATGAATTTCATGACCAAAAGCTGTTGTAAAAGACAAAATTTGTTTGCTTGCAATTATTTTTATGATTGATTAATATACCTTTCTTGATAAACCAGTCTTCATTTTTTTAAAGTGAAGTGCAGGGTCTTTCATCTTGTTGTATTGTTTAACCAAAAGACATTTATAAAGTAACTGATTTAGTATGTTTATCATAATCAATGCTCAGTTGGTTCTATTATTGGTCCAGTTGTTCTGTCATCTATTATGTATTTCAAGTTTTGAGCCTGGAGCTCTTTTATATCATTATTTTTATGTCATTTTTATTATGTTTTTATTTCATGTTTTGTCTGTAACATGACTCAAAACTGTAAAACAAAATTTACCCACAGCTACAGGTTTCAATGGAGTGACTTTACTCTCTGTTACTTCTCTAATTACTTGGGAAGACATGTGATCTCTCAGATCTGGGTTACCTGAACGCTGCAGGCATTTCTTAATTATCTTAAACCTGTTTGTGTGTGCATGTGCATAGGTGGGGTTGATTCACCAAAGGTCAAAGGAGACAGTGACATACGCATCTTTGTGGCCCTCTTCTCTTATGATCCTGCCACCATGTCACCTAATCCTGATGCTGCTGAGGAGGAGCTGCCCTTCAGCGAAGGACAGATCATCAAAGTACGTCCCTCTCCGTCCAAAGTCCATTTTTCTTTCACAGTAACTTTTAAGAGCTAATGTTAAAGCTGGGGAAGGCAGTGATTTTACAATAGGTAAGTCAAGGGATCAGAGAGAGAGAGAGAACTGTCTACAAGACAGTCAGACAATAAATCAAACCAATATTACAGTTTCCTAAAACCACACCACGTTGTGCCTTTTTGTGACATTCTGGTTTGACTGATGCAGTTTTGCACTCCTTCCCTCTCAGGTTCATGGCGATAAAGACGCAGACGGGTTTTACCAAGGGGAGTCAGGCGGTCGCTTGGGATATGTGCCGTGTAACATGGTGTCTGAGATCCAGGTGGAGGACGAGGAGACCCGGCAGCAGCTGCTGCAGCAGGGCTTCTTATCCACAGCGGCTTCCATTGACAAGATAGGTATGTGACACTGGCAGTCAAAGACTCAGCAGCTACTTGTGAGTTGTTTAGAAAAAGGATGATGCTTCTTATATATAAATATGGATGTTCGTTACCATGCTCTATGTCCAGTCTGAATGTTTTTCTCATAACATTATGTACTGTTCTTGTTGAAGTGGGAAGTGAAAATAGCACAAGTGTGGCAAAATCCATTGTTTCTTGTAATTCAGATTAATGTAGAGTCATGACTTTTCTCATTATCTAGCTATTGAACAATTATCAAAGGCATGAATACAAACGTCTTTGACGACTCAAACCACCTGTTTTTTACTTTTACGGACTTTTGCTCACTGTGGTGCTATTAAGAAAAAAAAGTAACCATCTCTGTGGTCTCGGTGACTGACTGCGTTCTAATACAGGTGTCTAAAGAATAAAGTTAATTCAAAGTGTTTGCTTGTGGTGAAAGTGGAAGTGAACCACTCAGTAAAATCAAGCATACACTTGGCTCCTGTTTCCTGCCCTTTATCCAGAGCCATATTTGCAGATGGTTGTAGCCTTTTCACTTCCACTTGTTCTCATTGCCGTGTCTGCTGCTTGCTGGTTGTCATTTTTTAAATTGCTCTCCACCTGGCTTTTCATTGTCGATTTTGTGTGGTCTGCTTCTCTCCAAAAACCCACCTCTGTGTTTCTTTTTGGTTTCAAATTTTGATTGGTTTTCCTTTCTAAAAGTTCATAAAGGCACTCGCTCACACGCACAGCTACCACGTCGCCCTGTTCCACCACCGAAACCAAGGCGATCCAAGAAAGGTGTGTCTTGCTGCCGTTTGCAGCTTCCCACCTCCGTCCTTTCTTCTCACACCTGGTTTTCTGGTTTGCTAGTTTTTCTCTCTCTTTCATTTTGACTTGATTGACACTCAGCGCAAATTTTACCATTATAAATAATCCTCCTCTATAGTTGTTTCATCTCAGTAAAAGTCTTATGTTACACTTTCCTTTTAATGACTTAGTGTTAATCAGGGTAACCTCAGCTTTTCCCAGATTTAAGTTTTAATTTTTTTAAATCTTTGCAACTGCTTCACAACAATTGAAATGCACATGCATGAGTACTGAGTTACTGTGGTCAGCTTCCATTGGCTGTTCATGTAATACACAGCAGCAGAATGTGACAGTTTGTCACTTGTTCAATGATAAACTCACTGAACACGATGTCATTGTTCTGCTCCTCTGTCTTAAATGCATTCTGTGATCACATGAGCCTAAACATCCCTTGTTGAAGCATCCATCTCCTCCGATCTCCATCTGTGACTTTGTATTCCAGTGTGATGCCCTGAGTCTTAGAAGAACTTAAAAGATTCTGGTTTATAAAGTCTGATTTTTCCTCCTGTCATCCTGCAATTTGTGCTCATGCTCTTCTCCCTCGCCTTGGTCTCTTCCAGTGGAGTCTGCAGCACTCTGGGAGGAGAGCGTAGACTCCTCCATTCAAGGTTCGTAGTTAGCTTTTTGACCCTCTGCCTCTCCGTTTGCCTCTGCATGAACGACCAAACCAGCTTCCTCTGGAGGCCAGCATGTGTCTACTTGATGATTTGTGTATTTAACCTTTTTTTTTTTTACTGGTTATTTTTGACTGTTATAAGAGAGCTGTGTTGTAGCTGCTGATAACATCAGGACTCACCTTCATACATCCTCATGAGGAACTGTTTGACTGTTTTGGGGTTTACTAACTTACCTACCTCAATAAAGCAAAAGTGCTAAAAATGCACTTTCATTTAGACAAAAATTGTTAAAATAAGAGGAATTATAATGAAGTCACTGCTAATGTTTTGTGACCTGAAAATTACAGTTCATGTTTTGATGTTTTATTGTGAGGTACTGAGACACAGTCAACACTGAATGAGCTGAGTTTGCCACCAGCAGCCAAGAAGTGTGGCGTGAAGAGTTATTTAGTAAAGACAGAAAACGTGTCTAAAAATATAGCTTGATGGTGAGTGGTTTATCATACACTCTTTATATTCTGAACATTCACATTCACCTTACGCTTTGGTCCATTTTCAAGCCTGTGTGTATTTCTTACCTTTTTAGGATACAAACACGGACTTTGTCAGGACCAGTAGTCCTCATGGAAACCAAAACCTGCTCTCAATGAGCCAGAACCTCATTTCTGATACTGGTTAATAACTTAAATTTGGCAAGGTGGTTAGTAACATAACACAGTCAGATATAGTCATATATTATTTAGTTTGCCACTTTATCTTGCCATTAGACAATTTAAAATACATTTTAAATTGTGAATGAGCAGTTTCCAAAATGACACAAGCTTCAGTTTCCTGTCTAACAGGAAGTGTGTTTGTTTTTAAGATATCTTAACATTTTATTAGGTGAGCCTTTTGCTCATGTCCCCAGTCATATCTGTGCAGGGAGCATGAATGGCAAAGTCGGTGCTGACTATGTGTTAGTAACTCATGCGTTCACACTTCAAAGAACCTGAACTATCACTTTGAGCTCATTGTTTTACCCCACTTATAAACGTCAAGCAGTCCTCTGTACTGACTCCTCTTTTCATCTCACAGTTCAAGTGTCATCATCGATAATTTCATGTCTTTGTTTTGTTTGTTTTTTTAATAACACTGTTTGACTGATGTGACTGATGTTTAAAAGCAGCAGAACAACTCCAGCTTCTACAACCTAAAACACCTCAGTGTCTATGTTTCTGCGTTTAAATGAAGTGATGTGACTTCTCCTCAGCTTAGCATGACGCTGAGTGAGTCAGACGTGCAGGCACGTTGAGCTGGCCGGGACTGCAGAAACATCTCGCTCCTTTAATTATCAGAATGTCGCACTGAAATGTTTGCTCATCTTTGTTCAACTTCACAGATTCAAGCAAGTCTGCTGCTGTGGCAGCTGTGGGGAAAGCAGCACCGGGCAAAGCAGTCCCGGGGAAGGCAGTCCCAGGGAAGGCAGCCCCAGGGAAGGCAGTCCCAGGGAAGGCAGTCCCAGGGAAAGCAGTCCCGGGAGCTCGCAGGATGGTTGCCATCTTTGATTATGACCCACGAGAGAGCTCCCCCAACACTGACATAGAGGTCAGACTGACGCATCCATTATGATTTACAGTAGAGAACATACTGCGTGTGTGCTGTAGTTGTTTTTGTAAATTTTTTGTTTGTCATGGCTGTGTTCAGGCTGAGCTGACCTTCAGTGCAGGAGACATCATCCATGTGTATGGTGACATGGACGAAGATGGCTTCTTCTACGTAAGTCTTAATGTGCCTCGGAATTTTGCGAATTGTAGAAAGTCGTATGTTCTCTCTTAAAAAAAATAAGGCAGATAAAATGAAATACATAAACTCCTATGTGTCGACTCGACTAACTAATTATTGCCACTCTTTATTTCCTTCACCATATTTCAATCAGTAAAGTGCCATCTAATACAATGACTTGACTGTAACTTGCAAACATAATCTATCAAGACTGTTACTGACAATACAGGACAGATACATTGAATAACAAACTGTCAGTAGTTTGTATCACTACTTCTGTTTACATTGTTGTAAAAAAAGTAATGCTAAACTGCAACAGCCCACTGCAGTAATGGTGCTTTTCTTACTGTGGTCACTTCCCTGGATTCATCTATCATGAAATTAAATTAAATGAAGAGAGGCATCACTCATGTCACAGGAACACCAGTCAAAAATGTCCACCTTGTTCAGCCGCTGTGGATAATAATTAATGTCTTGTGTCTGCATCCAGGGAGACTTGAACGGACAGAGAGGTTTGGTTCCGTCTAACTTCCTGCAGGCTTTACCAGAGGAATCCACACCACAGCCAGTCTGTGCACAGTCTGCACCAACACCAGCACCCAGGAAAGACTCGCAGGTTGGTCTGTTAGCACATACTACTGGTAAAATGGGACCGTGGATGATCTCCTGTAGTTTACATGCATATACTATGTGTCATGTTTACAAATCATTAACATCTGAAAGTTGCTGTTTGTTTTTTTCCTTAACTTTTATTTTTCATAATTTGTAAATATGTTCAGTGTTTGCACTGTTTCCTGTGCTGCCTCTTTAACGGTTTCTTCTGCCCCACTGTTTCCTGCATGGCCTTGTACAGAAGCACAAACGAAGTGTGCACTTTGAGACGTGATTGTAAGTGTTTGCAGAGAAAACTGTAGCCGCTCACTGATCAACACTCTCCCTGGTCTCACCTTGTTCATGTCTACTTCCTGTAGCTGTAGCTGCTGCACTGCTCCTTTGTATATGACCCTACACCAACCTCTGGATCTAGTTTATTGATACACAGATTTAAAAAGATCCCTGTGCTTTGTGTGTCATGTTATAGTAATTCCTTTTTGTGTGATCACAAATATGTTAAATAAAAATTGAGGATAGAGCACGTACTGCAGATTAATTCTGACACCTTTTTATTTCCTCCTAAAGGGTTCAGTGACGTCTTCTCCTGAGCCACAACATCCTGGACATTCAACAACAGAAGAATGTTTGCACGCTCAAACAGAACTTCCTCTCCCTGACCCAGCAGCGCACACAAACCTAACACCTAACCCGGCACCTTCTGCAAGCTCCACTTCAGAACCAGAACCAGCTGCAGGTCCAACTGTGACTGCAGCTGCAGCTGCGGTGGTGGCCTGCTGCTCTCCTCCACCTGAGAGCCCGACAACCACAGACTGCTCCCCACAAGGCAAGAAGAAGAAGGGCTTTTTCTCTAAAGGCAAGAAGCTGTTCAAAAAGCTAGGATCCAGCAAGAAAGAGTGAGAATCATGCCGTCTGAGTCGGGACTCGCGCCACATTGAATGCACTTTTTTTCTATCTTCACTGTTTGTCTCAGTCAGTAGTTGTCGCAGTTAGTTGATATCAGCACTAATAACTGATGCTCTAACTATAAGTTTGCCTTAGAGCACCGCAAGACCAGCTGTTTAATATAGAGTTTCGAATATCGACCTACAGCTTACAGCAACACGAGCATGTAGAGGCGCATGACTCGCAAATATATTCTCCAGATACTTCCTAATTATCTAAGCATTTGCAGATTCTTCACTCATCAGAGGCTTAAAAGGTTCTATGTGTAACATTTAGAGAACCCTGCTGGCTATAAAGTGAACTGCAGGCTGCATCCTGTCGCTCAAGAGCGTGTGCTCACACTTCGTTATTATAGTCAGGAGCGTTTATCCTTGGCTTCAGCTAAAATGGTGACATGACAGAACCACCATGATGTTTATAGATTAGGTAACTTAAGTTAAACTTAAACACTAAAGTTTGACCCTCATTTTCACGGCAAATTATTTGGAGTCTGTGTTGTGATGCTAGCTACTACCATGATGACAATATTGGACATTTCCAAGCTAATGATAGTGTAAGAGTAGAGTAAGAGAGAGCTTTTTGAGGCAAAGTAGTATGTAACAAACATAAATATTACATACTTTTGATTTTCCCAGGAAGAAAATTATTATCAATGTTTTATAGGGAAGTGAAGTCGAGTCACACAAACGGCAATTAATACATGTTAACTTAGAGGCAGTGTTGCCAATTTAGCAATTAGTGACAAATCTCGCGACTTTTTCTCGTGTAATTGGAGACTTTTGGAGACTCTGACGTGAAAGCGCGTATCGTTTTATTTCTCAACAAACAGCGGGTGCTGCCGTGGGTCTCTACCCTGCCCCAAAGAGCACAGCAGTCCCTCCCAGCTGCAGTCAGGGCAGATGCTTACCCCTCCGCATCCAGACTGCAAATTAATTGCGCATACTGCACTCCAAAATGTAATGAATACAATTAAAAACTCTCTTTTGACTTTACCAGTCCCAAGCCCAGATAAAGGAGGAGGTCTGGGCTTGTCGATAAAAACCAATAATCGACAGAAGTTAATTTGTAGTTCTTAACATGTTTAGGGTGTGTTTGTCTATTCCCCTTTCCTACAGCGTCCATTACAATTACTTACATTTGGTAAATGATGCAAATTAGGTGATGACGTCACTTAGCGAGTTGGCAACACTGCTTAGAGGTAAAAATATAGGCGTATTAGACCCCCATTTTGACAAACACTGATGGTAACTGCAACATTTACTGCTTAAGTTTCATGTTGCAGCTGAATATGCCTCACTTTTCCCACCCACACTTATGTAGCCTTCAGTTGGTAAAGAGTAAACATGTAGTTGTCCAAACTGGCTGCTGATATAAATATAAAAGGCTCAATCTGGAATAATGAAGAAACACTTTGTATACAATCGAATGATTGTAGAGTGCTGAAAATAATCATAATCTTACCTACATTTTACACACTGGACCTTCAATGCATGATGGGACATGGAAGAAGATATTTGTTAGAGAGAAACAGCAGCTCCACACTCACAAACAGCTAATGATGTATATTAGCTTTAATGCTCATGTACTGGTGCCACTTTATTTATTTGAAGCAAACAAATAGAGGCTGCAGTCTTATATATTCTCCATGACTGTAAAAAAAAACAATGCACTAACATCCTGAATGGATGTATTTTCACTATGTCTGCTCGTCCCTCGTGTGTTTCCTGTCTTTAAAGGTTATTTATACAGTACTTTATATGGATATGTTATTTATTCATATCGGACTCTTGCCCTAGTTATCACCACATTGCATGAAGTGACATCGGGGCAGGAGGTCGATGTCGTGAAGCTGTCAGAGACGGCGACGATCCACTTTGATATATGTAGGATTAGATCTTATTTATGAGGTGGGCTCGACTGTTTGAGGAAGCGGAAATAAGCTGTTTTATGTGTAGAATGTCCAGGTTTGCACCTTCTGTGATGTACAGTATGGGTGAGTGTTTTTGGGTGAGTGTGGTTGTGGGCGAAGCGGCCCAGTCTGATGGTGTGACTGAAAACAGATGCCTTTCTCAGATTGTTACCATGGAAACTCTGATGTTGACTGTCATGACTGGCCTCAATGTTTGCGTGTGTGTGAGAGAGAGAGAGAGAGATCTCCAGTGTTTGTGAAATGATGTAGTATCAGGTGATAGAGAAGCTGAAAGTTTTTCTTCACACATCATCACTATTATTATTATTATTATATATAATAGTTATTACTTATTTTCTCAAGTAATCACAAAATCTTTTCAGCAGGTTGTTCAACATAAAACAAGTCACAGTGGAAAAATGGCCAACAAATCCACTCTTTCAACTGTAGCGCGCACATTTTAAATATTAACAACTGTCTTGTTACATTCAAACTTTCTATCCGTTCCACTCGACGGTGTTTAGATCTTGTGTCTACACACAGGAAGTGATTTGTTTCGTGTAAAGACAGACACACGGAGACAACAGCAACATTACATTGGTGAAGTGTAAAGACTGAAAACACAAAAATGTGTTCACAAAACATTTCAGATTTCAAATGAAAATTGTGTTTCAGTTTAACACGTTTTCTCAAATCGCTTACATAGCTCGCATATATCACCTTTAAAGTGAAATAATATGACTTAAGCAGTATAGAATATTGTGTGTTGCAATACTAGAGCAACAATAGAACCATGATGTGTGTGTGTGTGTGTGTGTGATGATGTAGTGCATGAGTTCAGTTACAACACGTGTGGTGATTGTTCTCTCAGTCTGGATCTGTGGTGTGTGTGTGTGTGTGTGTGTGTGTTTGTGTGTGAGTGACACAGGGCTGTTTGGTAACTTCTCAGGTTTTTTACTTGTAGTTTCTCATTCGCGCAGAGCCGTGTGTCGACTCCGGCTGTCGAAAACTGCAGAATATGCCAAACTCTGAGGTGCTTTGCCTGTTAGCGTAGCCTCGCCACTTGGGGGGGGGAGTGAGAGGGCGAGGCTTGGTTGTTTCTGAGGACCAGACCTGATTTCATTCATGTTGTGTAGAGAATCACACCCAGTTGACTTTATTTTAACGTCAGGAATGTTTGATAGGCTTACACAGAGGCAGCGAGATGATGCTGAATTGACAAAAGAGACTTCAAAGCCGTTTCCTTGTACACGTGATTCTTTTTTCTTTTTTTTTCAAAGAGGGAGTAGTTGGCCGTAGTTGCTTCAAAGTTTGCCGAAATGTACAGCGACACTATTTGTACTGATCTTGTCTTTGACGGCCTTTAAATGCACAAGTATTCCTCCCCCTGCTGTGTAGTGAGTAGGCGGCTCCACTGTGGACTGAACAGGACCTCGACCCCGTGTAGAGTGTTAGCTCAGCTGATCATATTTAGCCTTACGAGAAGACCTTGTTTAGTCTTAATATGTTGTTTACAGGTTGTTTATTGGCTGCATGCAGAACAATGTTATACCCATGTTTGGCCTTATTTATGTTGTCGTCATATTTGTTTCATTTGTCTACAATATTTGAGTTGTAGGAGCTTTCTGTATATAATATGATAGCATAACAGTGATGGCACTAGTTTCATAACAGGGCGAATATTATTTTTTTCTTTTCCTGACCTGCATTCATTGTTTTGAAACCAGTGGAAGGTGAACCTTTTTTATACAATTATGCGCATCTGTACATATTTTTGTTAATATTGTTTTTTTTTGCATGTGTAGGCAGTGTTGTTGATGGAGGAACATAAGTGAAGACGTACACACACACACACACACACACACAAAGGACTTGATAACTTGAACTTGTGATGGTTTCTATCCATATGGATCTTTTTACAGGAATAAAATGTTTATTTTCACAGAAAAAAGTCTTAAACAAGGTACTTTTTCATTTTAGTTTTTTTATTGTATAGCACACATCATAATTTACATTGATTTTCTTTTCCAAAAATGTACAAAGATCAAACATAAAATGGTGGAAAGTTGCTCTGCGCCACACACCGCCCATGTGAAATGACTGGGGCAACACTCTGGGTAATGTGTGGCCTTGTGAGACAAAGCAGCTTCCTCTTTTCTGATTTCCTGCACGGGCGCCATGATGAAGTTCTCCTCTCCCTGAAGCCAACAGTACACTCATCCATAAAGTAGGAAACACTACACTGTGGCAGGGAGTTTAGTAGTGCTTTCTACTTTATGGATGACTGCACTGTACATCCACCGCTCATCTTCTTCTTCTTCTTCCGTCGTCTGTCTCTCCTCCCCCACTTCTCTTTCTCGTCTTCTGCACCTGCATTTGCATCTGCAGCTGCACACATGTACACCCCCCCCCCCCCCCCCACACACACACACACACAGACTCAAAACCACACCAAACTGAAACCTGCGTGAGGCCCAACGCTCTCAACAGCCTTTGCTTTTATCGAAGCTCAAAAAATGCCCACTTCCTGATTTGACCTGGAACATCTGCGTTCTCGTTCAGTTTCTAAGTGAGCGTTGACGTTAGCGAATCTCGCGTGAGAGACAGACATCTGTCTCACGCTGGGCCTCAGTGCAGTTTCTGAGGCGTACGTCAGAACTAAAACTGCCAGAGGGGAAGAGCTGTCTCGTGGCAGCCATTTTGGCAGCCGTGAGTAAGCTTTAATGTCTGAACAGCGAAGCCATTAAAGGAGCCATGTTTAAAAACAAGCTTGTACACATCTACACTTCAGAATGAATTTGGAAAAATGCAAAAAAAAAACAAAAAACATACATACATTTAACATGAATATTATTACAGTTGCAGTACAACACTTTTCAATCAAAATTCACAACAGGAATCTGAATAGAATTTGCCCAGATACTGAAATTAAAGCAATTTCACCGGTCACAGAAGCTAAAACAGGCAGTTAATCAAGATAAAGTCTTTGCACAAAAAAATACTTTTCTTTCACTTTTACGATATCGTCAGAAAATAACTCGTATTAACTCAAGAAACGGCCTCAATCATACATTACCTCAACCTTTTTTCCCCCCTCTGTTTTAAGTGAAGATTGTCCCGGCAGACTCACAGGTGACTTCTCTGCGTCCGGAGAGCGGATGAAGAAGGAGAAGAAGAAGCCGTCTCCTTTTGAACCCTTCACAACCACGTGATGCAACCACAGGAAGAGGTCTAACAGTCACAGGCGCTCTCATTCTTGTCTTCCGTCTCGACAACCCCCCCCAACCCCCCACCCCCGACGCTCTCTGCAGGCGCGTTTTAGCCGAGGTGATCTTCCTCCAAAAGGTATGAGAGTCACACGAAGCAGACGCACTGACATTTCACATTTTTTAAAAATGTACGCTTTCCGTTGAGCCGCAAGAGGAAAGTCTTGCGTACATTTGAACATTTGGTTTCACCACGTTGATGCACATCATGGTGTCATTCATACTCGTGTAGCTTCATGCAGTTTTCTTCACAGTACAGTGAAACATGTCCAGAAAGAAGAGGAGAGAGATTACAACACGCACAGTCAGCTTTAATGTCAGGAAATGTCAACTGTTTAAACTGTTTGCATTATATGCATTGGTCATGTGTTTGTGTAACACACATATGAAGTGTGACATCTTTATCACCACCTATCCATGAATCATTTGTTGAATTACAGTATGTCAAGCGACTGTCGAGGACAGAGCAGCGTTTCCTGTGTAGACGTGGCTTCTCTGATCGTCCTAAAACTGTCCTTTTACTAGAAACGGCAGCGTCGTCTTCCATCAAATGCTCTTGTTCGTTGAAACCCAGATGGAGCGGTTTGCTCAGACTGAAACTATTGGAACTGAAAGCAGCTTTAAGAAATGCGTCAGTGGAAGGAGACGTTCACATTTTCGAGTGTCCCCTCGAACTGACATGAGCACTGAAAGTGCAGCTATTCCTCTAAAGAAAGCCCCCTAATGCAGTTTCACTCTAAGTGAAACACAGTGTGACTCCCACCCCTCTATCTCACTCTTAGATGAACATAAGTATTCATTAATTTACCATTCATTTCCATTCATCTCTTTTCGTACATATGGGCAGTTAAACAAGACACGCTTGACATAATGTCAAAAAGTAGTCCTTAAATATATTAATTACATTCATTTGATTACATACATTCACTTCACTCTACAGCACAAGACGTGTTGGTCACTATGACAACCATCACCTTTCTGTTGGCATGTGAGAGGAGGCCACAGCTTTCATTTCCTCGTGAACTTAATGTCCAACTGTAGCTATTTTACCTACAGTAAGAAAGTTTACAGTTATTTAAACTTTATGGTACTGTGTACTCTGAGGAAAAATACTGTACTTTAATACTCAGTATATATAATATATATACATACAACATGATAAACCTACAACACACAATGTTATTGGTGTCATGAACTACCTAATATTTAAATCAATGATCGGGTTTAGTTCTTATAGTGTGGTTTTATGAGGTACTGACGCATATAGAGAGTCAGACTTGAGGTCTTAGTATTCAGAGTCTAAGTCATTAAGACCAAAAGGCCATTCCAACACTCTTTAAATCCATTGAAATCCATTTCTAGTGATCAGTTATGCAGTCTCTGCCAGAACTTCTGAGTAAAATTCTCCTGGGAATAAGAGTGAGGAAGGAAACGATTGCTGGGCTCAGGTTTGGGTTCAGTCACATCAGCGGAAAAGGTCATTTTAAGGTTTTTTTGTAAAATAGGGTAAAGTTATATCGAAAAATATGGCACTAACATTTAATAAATTATTATTATTGTTGTTGTATTTATCCTTTATTTAGCCGGTAAGGTCACACTGAGATACAATATCTATTCTCCCACGGAGTCCTGGTCAAGATCAGCAGCATAGATAGTACATAGTTCCAGAAATGAGACAATATCAGATATAAACTCATGACAGAATATAAACGTGAAACGGAGGTTATTAAAAGAGAGTCGAAAAGAGGGATGTAATAAAGTAAAGTGCAGAAATGTACAGGCCATGTGTTTTGCAGCTATGACAAGAGGCTTCAAACATACAGTACATATGAAGTTTACCTTAGAAGGCCTTGTTAGTAAAAAAGCATACAGCGGTGAGTGAGTATAACAAGTAAAAACGAGTGATAATAAGTAGAAACTGATGTGTTTCTATGTACGACAGCACAGTGAATGGAACACACAGGCTCGTGAAGCCATCCACTGTGGGTGTTCTTCTTTTTCTCCACAACAGCTCAAAATAACCACGGTAGTTGGATTAGGTAAATAGTTATCAGTGGTTACAGTTCAACCAGAGTTTAAGATAGTCCTTTATTAAGTAATTAAAAAATGACTCCGAAAAACAGGACAACTAAAACATTAGACAGAAAAACAGAAAAAAAAAAATATTCAAAAAAACAAACCAAAAAATTAATTACTCAGAAAAACCAGAGTTTTTTCCAAATGAATGCAATGCGCTTCTGTACTTTAGAACTTTTTTTAAAATAGTTTTGACGCCAAGACAACAGCTAGAGCCGTGACTGATGATTATTTACATAATCGGTTAATATGCCGATTTTTTTTTTCTCGATTAATCGAGTATTTGTTTGGTCCAGAAAATGTCAGAACACGTTTTTTAGTTGGCGCAAAGACACCAGAAAATAATTAGTAATCGATGAAGAATCGATTCATCTAGCCCTAGATACTACAGAGCACATTCGTCATACATTTGCTGTCGTTTAATGTAACTCTGAGAAGTGAATGTAGCTGCCACGCACGTGTAAAATAACTGAAGTAGAAAAATACTCCTGTGAAGTGCAATTTCTGTTCTGTGTGTATGTGTGAATAGAAACATATATAGGTGGAATATACAGTAGCTTCATTCCCATGATGTCAGCTCCTGTCAGGAAGAAAAGGATGAAAAGTCACTGTGCCATCAATACCAGTAACAAAGACCTCCACCTATAGAGTGTGTGTGTGTGTGTAAGACAATTGTATGAAGTTTCATCTTCTGGTTATAGGTCACCACAGCAGATTTCTTTTTTCCCACATACAGTAGGATGCTTATTCTCTCCCAGTGTCTGGATAAGTGTCATGCCCAGAGAAATGTTAGTATGTTCACTAGAGGAACTAGAACTCTGACCTTCCACTTGGAAGACGACCCACTCCTCCACTGAACCCACAGATGCCCCAATATTCATATAAGGCACAGTATATAGTTTCTGCTGCTAGGGGTTTAGATGTTTCAATGCAGACATGTTACTTACTGTGTCTTTAAGTGGAAGCATCTCTGATGGTACTCCAGTGACAAAGAAACTACTTGGTTACTTTTTGAACAAGGTTGGGGTTCTTGCGTCGTACAAACGGGACAAGGAGATACAAATCTCACATTTATTGTTTTTCATTAAAGGCAAACTTTTACAAATTAAAGACATGACAAAATAAAACATGTAACGTATCAATCAAGATGGGTCAAAGGTCACAACAGCTTTCACTTTCACGCTCATGGGACTCGTCACTCACCTGTCCTCGTCACTCACCTGTCCTCAACATTCAAAACAAGCTAATTTTAAAAACGACTTTAAAAAGTGCAAATTGCACAAAAAACCTACTCAATTACAGTAACACGAGTACACATAATTCATTACTTTTCTCAGTCACACTCAGTCATCTGTGCTTGTGCCATTGAGGAAGTGAGGATCCGAACTAAAGCTGGGGCCGTCCTGGGCCCACTCTGCCTCTGGTGATAGACCTTATCTAGGCAGGCAGCCATTTCCCCCTAGCTCCCTCCCTCCCTCCATCCCTCCCTCCCCCCTGCCCGTCTTCACCCTCCAACCTCCTCTCACCGGCCACAGCCGAGCATCGACACCAGCCCTGAACCTCCTGACACCTCACAGACCCGGACGCTCCACAGACGACTGAGTCGATCCAAAAACTGACTCCTGACGCAGAAAGTAGATTTACTGTAGGAACTGCTGAATATGAGTATTTCCCCTCTTGCACATACTGCACTGTTCATCAAATTTTGAAGTGTTTAAGTGACACAAATGGAGTCAGTTCCAATAAGAAGCGCTTGGGAATCATGTTAAAGTGACTCATTTTGTGTCACTTTAGCCTCTTAAATACAAAAAAAGATGCTCAACATGAAACTGAATCAGTAGTTCTCGACCTTCCTTTGAAAATATTTAAATGTTGTTACATTTTCTCTCCTAGGGTGTAGTTAGAAGCAGCCCCAAAATGCAGCTACAGTGTTTAGTGATGCATCACTATTCAAAAAGCTTTGCTTTTACTTGTTTTTACAATGTGCCGTTACATAAGTATAAGGATCTGAGAACGTGTGCAGAGCAGTACACACACACACACACACACACACACACACACACACACACACATTTGTTTTTATATCTTAGTGAGGACACATCATAGACATAAAGCATTCTAGCCCGTTAGCCATTACAACTAAGGGCCTAACCCTGACCTAAACCCAACTCTAACCCTAAAAACTGGTTTAAACTGTTCAAACCGTAACTTAACCACACAATTCAACATATTTTAACATAATTAACCGAACCAGTTCTTCAGAAATGAGGTTCTGCCTCATTTGGACCAGTTTTTGTCTCCACAAGGACTACTGGTCCAGACCCGGTCGGTGTTTATGTCAAAACGAGTCCTACAGATACAAACCCAGTAGGGAGATGCCTTCCTTTTTTTAAAGGAATTGAAATACTCGAGTATGACCAGCTGCTCTCAGTTCTGTCACTGCTCTTCACAATCTGCAGAGAGGAAGTTTCAGCAGCCTTATGAAACACATCAGCACTTTGTGTGTGTCTTCGTGTGTGTCTCTGTGTGTACAATGTCCACGTCTCATGTAAAATACATCCTCCTTACTTCCCTATCTTGACTTTATCTGTGTCACAGGTCAGAGGTCACTGAGCAGTTAGTTACCCTCTAAACCTCGAGTCGACACCTCAGTTTCTCATCTAATACTTTCCCCCGCTTTTAGCTGAAAGCGCTGACATACCCAAATAAGGGCAAAAATCATTGTGCACTTGGTGAGCACCAATGAGGTCGAGACAGACAGAACTCTCTGTGTGTGTGAAAATGTTGCCGGAGACGACACTCGCTGTGTAGTGGAGAGAGCATATGGGCGGAGCTGACGGCCTTCCTGCCAACGCCTGTGGTCGTGCAAGAAAAAAAAAAAACATTCTCGGTTTCGTTTTTAGTTCGCGGCGCTTTGTGAAATGAGAAAGACGAGGAGGAGCGATAGAAACTGCGCTTTGGTGTGGCGTCGTTTCATGTTGCTTGTGAAGTGAAAAAAAAAAAGGGTGTAAAAGAAGAGGGCGGCGCACTCAGGCCTCGTGGAGACACTTGTGGTTTATTTCTGATTTGATTATGAACGACCTCCAACCACCGCACACCCCTCTGTTCAAAAAGCCTCTGCTACATTAAATATAACAAAAAAACACTACGTACATTTCATTAATAAAGGACGTTTTAGTTTAGTTTTTGAGCCAGATAAATACAAGTCCTTCTAACTGTCATGTAAAGTACAATAAAGAGTAGTAAGATTTGAATCTTTTGTCATGTTGCAGGAACCTGACAGATGTCATGACGACTGTCAGTTTCAACTGTGGCTGATTGGCCTGTTAGATTATAATCATGTCACCCAAATGAGATTAATGGGGCCACATGGTGCACCATGTTTTCCTGTGTCCCAGCATACATAAGGCACAGACAGTGGCGCCACTGGTCTGGAAATGCAGGAAAATCTTATAATGCAATCCAGAAATAGCACATATTACTCTCATACCCTCTCTTAAACCACTCCTGGTTGAATGACCTGGTTATCTCTTCCCTCTTGAGAAATGATTCAATTCTCTGGTCGATGTGGTCCCAAACGTTTGAGCTCCAACTTTAGCTCAAGTGGTAAAGTGCTTAATCGCACACTAGCAAGGTAATCAACTCCATTCATCATGCAATGAATGAATGAAATGTTACATTAGGTACGTTAGCCTAGCTAGCAAGACCTGTGCAGGGTCCACCGCTTGCTTTAAATCAGCTAATGAGAAGCGCTTGAGGGCCCTGGACTTCAGGCCCCACTGCCGAAACTGAAGTGTGCACTGTACGCACGCAGTCCACAACTACAACTACAATATAACCTTAAAAATCCCTCGCAATAACCTGATTTCCATCATCTTGAAAATTGTGAAAAGAAGTCATATTTAACTTTATTTTGAAATGCCACAAGGGGGCCACTACATCCTCCTCAGTCATTCAGGATATCAGGATTTATAACGACCTATTTAAAACTCTGGTTTTTCATTTTAAAGCTGTAGTGCGTAACATTTAAATATAAACACGTCGGTTACTCGCCACATGGTTGGTGAAGTGTTTAGTGGAACAAGGGCTTTTCTGCGTGGAGCTCGTCTGCATGTATGTGTGGCTTTTAAGTTGAACGCAGGTGTGAATGTTGGTGTGAATGGCCTGCGATGCACTGGTGAGGGTGTGATCCCGCCTTAAAGCCTGTGCCAGCTGGGATTGGCACCAGCAGCCCCTCATGCGACCCTCATGTGGAGGATAAAGCGGTAGAAGATGAATGAACAAATGTCGATTACATTTAAACCATCGTCGCACAACGATGTTTAACCCTTAGATGCACCATCAAGAAAGTTATGTTGTCTCCCCCCCGCCCCCCCCGTGTCTCATTTGTTAGGTAATTGTTGAGTTCGTGCCATGAGGAGAGTTTTGTTCCGTTGACCTTTTATTGGGCCCCAGATTTCTACTCATTTGCACATTTTTCATTTGTAATTCAAACACTTTCTGGAGAATAAATATAGTTTTTTGTTGTTTCATTTCAATATCATCCTGTGTGTCTTCGTCTTCTGACTGCGTGGTCCACAACAGTGACATACATAGCCTTTTATTTTGGTAAATTGCTGCAGGAATGATACACAACTCCTTATATGGACATCCTGGAAGACGAGGGGGGGTGTTTATAGGCTTTACAAAATGCAATTTTTCGTCGTCTTCTGTGTTGTTGAATCAAAGTTATGATTCATTTTAAATCGTGAGTAGCAACACATGGGCAGAAGTCTGTTTTTATTTTATTTTTGTTCCAAGCGAACTTTAACTGTGATGTTTTAAAATAATTTTGAGTACTTTTTGCTCAGGTGTATTTATATAGTTGGTGAAAATTAAAATTAGATTGCCTATAGGTTGTGGTGTAAAAAAAAAAAAAAAAGGATATAAGACACTCTATACTGCCCATTCTTATCGCCTCTGTGTATACATTTAAACATAGTAATAGAAAAAAAGCAGCCTAAAATGCTCTGTGTTTTAAGGGTTAAATGAATCCATTTTCTCTGTGTACATTAACGTTCAGAAGGTGTGTCCAAAGAAGAAGGCAGACACAATGTCGGCCTTAAAACGTCGCTGAAAACAGATTCATTTCCATCGCTGCCATCTTGTCCTCTCTGTAACAACGGGCAGAAAACACGGAGGCGTCACAAAGACGTTTGTAAGATTCCCACAAGAGATCAAAACCCGTAGTAACAATGGCGATGGAGTTCAGTGTCGGTCAAGTGTAATGAAGACAAGACAATTCTAAACAAAGCCACTGACACTGTAGTAGAAGGACTCGGAAGCTCACTGCAAAAAAAAAACACAGCATCTAGTCTCTGACCTCATTATGGCAGCATAAGAAAAAGACGCTCAAGGAAACCACTCCATTATTTTCATGTTAAATTTAAACAAACTTTCTTTATAAAAAAACTCCAAAAAACCTTGTTTAACTCATTTATCACTTATGTGAACTGCAGTTTAACAGCATTCGCTCTTGTCAAACGTTTATTTAAATTTTGAGTTAAGTCTTAGCTGTAGTTTCATATAAAAAAGTACATAACATCTCATAGAGAAATGCAATGAATGGCACAGTAACTATTATTATCACATACTGACTTCTCAATAGGTTCAGGTGATAATGTTAACACTGGCAGAAGCCATTCTGTTGTATAATGAGTATTATCTGAAGTACATTTCACCTGTAATTATTCTTCTTAATTTTTAAATGCAGAATTCATTCTAAAAAAAAAAGTTACATTCTTCACCTAAATTCTACACCCACTTAAATTTTATTTTTAAGCAACACCAACCCTGATCATTTCCTACATATATAAAACTTTAAACATAAAGAAACAAAAAAAAATGCATGTTTTTTCCCCACATGAAAATAAGATTTACATTTACAGTACACATATATCACTGATTACTACATTTCAACTCCAGGGCACCCTCTTTTAAACAGTTTAAATGTTTTAAATGTAATGGCATGGTCATGTTCCACCTTTTAAAACACCTCATTGGTGCTTGCAACCAATGACTGAGGTTTGAGGCCAAAACATGTTGGCGTGTTTTAAAAAGGTAAAATTTAAATTTAATTAAATTCAAAAGAGTGTGTCTCCGTGGTTCGTGTGCAACGTCTGGGAGTAATAATAGATCATAGACGATGTTAGAATATATTTGGACAAAAAATATCCAAATATATTGCTGTTATGTACAAAAACAAGTGATTTTTATACTGTAAAATAGCCTACAAATGTGTTTTTTTATAAGGTATAAAAGTTCCAGATATTGTATATCTGAAGTCTGTCTTTGAAATAATTTAAATTAAGAAAAGGGAATTATAAATTAAGAGGGAAATGGTAAAGTGAGAACAAATGTTAAATATAGAGTATAGTTGATAGTTTCAGAGATGAATATATAAATATAGCCTGTTACATTTCTTAAAAGGCAAAAAAATGATTAGGGATTGTCATTTATATGTAAAAGTGTTGTTTTGTGGTGATGTTGCTGATATTAGGGGTTACAGCCTTTAGCTTCAGCCTTTTTCAGTCATTGAGAATTCATTCAACACTGAGTCCACAAAGAGCTCCGTCCCATAGATTTTTAAGGAAATTGATAAATGAATCACAGCTTGATTTTATGCATGAATAGTTTAAATTATATACACATACGTCTTGAGTCAAATGCTGGGGAACAATTCTGCTTTGCTGTGAGCTGGTACTATGATAGAGGATCCTGATACTAAACCGTCTGCTTCACTTCACTTCACTAAAATGTATTTTTTCTAAATCAAAGAGTGGTTAACACTCACCACCATGCCTTTGTAACACAATATCAGCACCAGGTGTCTGTGCAGTGAAATAGTAACTCAAAACATGAACTAAGACAAAAGCAAAGGCTCATACTGTTCTCGTGTACAGTGACCTGAAGAATCCTGGGTGTATGTGATGTGTCAATGGAATGAGACAAAGCCTGGAACCTTTGGGAATACAAATATTTGTTCCTATTCATATACGTAAATCAACCACAATGGCATTTGATAGACAGCAGAGTAAAAGGAACATATAAGCTCACACGCTACAGTAATTACTGAAACTGAAGAGCTTTACCATTTAACTGGACACGATATCTCATGTACATACTCCTCATACTCCATAATTTGGCATATAGCTCCCACTACTGGCTATGAATGGTTTTACATTCACTTGCTGTACTTGCTAAAATGCACCACTTATTAGCATTCTTGTATAAAGTAACTTACTTGAGTAAAAGTATCTTGCCAGAAAATTACTTTGGTAGAAGTTGAAGTCATTTTTTATATTATTACTTAAGTAAAAGTCTAAAAAAAAAAGTAAAGTATATGACATTTACTGTACTACTAGCTCAGTGGTGGGGAGAGTTGTCTTTCAGCTGGAAGGCTGTGGGTTCAATTCCTGGCTCTGCTAGTCTATATGTGTCCTTGAGCAAGGCACTTAACCCCATGTTGCAGCGTGTGAATGGGTATGAGTGATGTGTGAATGGCAAAACTATAGTGTAAAGCAGCTCATCAAGACTAGAAAAGCACATTCATTCATATTCACATATATATATGGCCTTGTTTCTAAATTGTAATTCAAAAATCTGTTGACGATGTATTTGAATGCATACAGTATGTCTTACAGGAAAATACCTCATCCATAAAAGGAAATCTCTTCAACCCAAACCCGATATTAATTGATTTTTGCAATATCTCTGTTAAAACCAAGCCATTGAAACCTCTCAAATACTTTTTAAATTGTAATTTACCTCACATTTGTATGATGCTATATCTAAAAGAAAACATAATATTGTAATATTATACCTCCCTTATACACTTTTGAGTTGATCTGATATGATTTTTATAATTTGGCTTTATATGATCTATTTTCCCACTGCTTTTATTTAATGTCTATATTTTGTCCATATTGTGTATGATTTTGGATGTTAAATGTTTTGTATGATGCCATTCTGAATTTATTTGAATGATCAATGTTCACATATTCATGCGTTGTTGTGTACATAAGAAATCTTCAATAAAAAAAAAATAAACATTAGCAGTTCACATCTTCCAGAAGCAAACAAATTAAAAAAAAAAGTGACAATGACTTGTATTTCTTATAAAAACAGACTTTTATTTTCCCGCCATTATTCAACAAAATAATAAACATCCCCTTTACTCCCTGCTAATATTTCTAAAAACAACAAAAACAAAAACACAGTCCCACAGATGTTAACTTCAGCCTGGTGATGGTGCTGTCGCTCACACACTGCTCCACTGTGGCCAATGACACAAGTAAACTGAAAGCATTCGGGTTTATGTCTTCACTGCTGTGTCTCTGGATTTGTAAATCACTCCTCTGCTTTTTAATTCTCTGACCACACCTGCAAAAAAGGAAAGGATAAAAACCTATTAGTTACTTTCTTAATTTAATTTCTAAATTTACAAATGGAGGCAGCAAAGTCTTAGATACCTGGAGGTAATCTGCCGGTCACTGACACTGCATACACACCAGGCTTGAAGTTGCCTGTAAAATGGAAGATTCACAATAATTATATCTCAAATGATAATTCAAACTGGAAATGAGTTGAGATGATATTCAAGTGTTTGGACAAAGACACGATGCTGGGAGACCGGGAAGCAGCCAATCATTCCGAGTGGAAAAATTAGAAGGTATCTGACCGCAACACCAGCGTTGTAATGTAACAAGTTCAAATACTGGGGTATTTGTGTCTTGCCCAAGGACACGCAGACTAGAGAGGAATCCACCCCAGAACCTTCCAGTTGAAAGATGACTCTTTCCTCCAGCTTGGTTCATTCTGTCTCTGTTGTCGGTAATGTGTAAAACGTCTTCTTCTGTCTTTGGTGTAACTTTACAGCGCAACTTACAGTCCTGTCATATGTACTACAGCATTTAGAGTCATTTCAGGGGGTTCCTTGTGGACGGAGATATTTCCTGAAACAATGCCGTCTTTACGGGTAACTTTTTGAAAACGGCAAAGTATAAGATTATTTATTTAATAGTTTTGTGCTGTTTCCACCTGGACGTGGCCTAAGTGTGTGCAAAGCAAGAACATTCTAGAGACATGAGAGGAAAGACTCTTTTTCTATCACTTAAAATTCACATGCAACAGTCTATCTGTGTTAAAGCTACGTTTCTCTTGTGTTCTGTCACGAAAGTGGGACAATAAACCCCATAAAGAAACGTGTTCCTTTACTTCCGAAGTGGTCACACTTTAAATACAGACACACATCTTTACCTATCCTCTGCCATTTAGCCACCCAGCTGTCCTCTGGACTCATCATGGCTATGACACTGTGAACACAAAGACAGCAGCAGTTGACTTCATAAACAAAAATTCAACAATTTAAAGTGTCAACATTCTGTGAAATCAGATGGGCATGGTAGGTTTACCCATCAAACGAGGAACTCGTGCATTCATAAACCATCTCCCGGTTCCCCTTCATCTGAAGATAGGACTCGCAGTTGTCACAGCCGTCATATTCAAACTGGTCAATGGTCTGAAGAGGACATGAGGAGACATGGGTGAGTAAGGAACGACAAAACACGAAAAAGTACACATGTAAACAACCTCTGCTGATTCTCATGTTCAACTAGTCTTTCTGTCACACTCAAATCAAAGTTATCAAATCCTCACTTGATGCGTAAGACACAATAGATACATATATATGTATAAAACAATGCGTCCAAAGCAGGCTAAGCGTTAGCATGGAAGCTAACTCCATCGTTTCTTTCCCCACATTTCCGTCCTCACAATTTACCTTCACCAGCGAACAAAGGAGACAGGCTCGCAGGTGGCGCAGGTCTTTAGGGACAGTCTCCAACGCCATTATATTCAGCTTTCACAATGAAATACGATAGAAATAAACAGTTTTACACTTCGATGTTTTGAATGTGTTCCTGTCGCTGAGGGAAATACGTCATCTGGAAGAAGCGGCATCAAAGGGCCACCAACGCTCTCGAGGTGGCGGTGCAGTATGCCTGTTTTAAAAGGTGATTTAAAGCTTTTGACTTTTGGTAAATGAATTGTAACACATTTACAGTTACGCTAAAATGAAATGAAATGTTTATTTGTTTATTCACAAACCTGTACTGAACTGTTCATATATTGTCTGCTTTACTAAAATGTTATTATCTCACTAAACAACCTTTCATCAACTGTTAAAAATACATTCTGCCTATGTTAGCAGTTTGGAAAACCTTATACAGGAGGGTGAAGTCAAATACCTGTTCATAAAGCAGATGTAAATACACATCGCATTATGTTATGTTTTATTTATTGGCCAATTTGTTGTGTCTTCAGCATGATCCAAACAAATCTATGTACAATTAAATTATGGTGGCTACTGCAACGAGGAACTATTCAGGTGTAGATGATGAGTTTGATTACATTGAAATACTGATAGTAATACTAGATAATACAACATGCAACATTCAACACTAATAATAGGGCTGCAACTATAAATTATTTTCATGATAGATTCATGTGTTAAGCACCTGTTTGGTTTGTAAAATATAAGAAAGAACATGTTATTAGTGTTTAGCAAACCTGAAAATGATGATGTTCTTAAATGTCTTGTTTTGTCCACAAACCAAAATCATTGTGTTTTAATGATTTCTTTGCTCTGTAGAGTAAAGAAACCAGAAAATATAAGGTGCTGAAAAACCTGAAAGCTTGCTTTAATCACAGAACACTCAACCCGATTATTCTATTATCAATATAGTTGATGATTAACTTAGGTAGCGATTAATAATTGATTAATCAAAGAATTGTTGCAGCCCTATATTAATGATATGCAATTAAATTAGCCACTTAATTTCAATACTTCAAGAATAAACACAAATTATAAATGATAAATAAATTAATAAATAGAGCAGCTGACTAACTGTTGCTAATAAGACAAAGAATTGTCTATAAAACTTAACTCACCTCAATAACTACATCATTATCTTGGTGAAATGTTAAAAGATCAGGCGCAATATTTCTTAAATAATAAACAATACACATAGTGCAATTTTTGGCTATGGTCGACAACATGTTTTTTGTTGTTTTTAAATATAATATTTAGCAAAATGTACAAAAAGTCAGAATCAACTATCATATGTGAGATAATGTCAGAGAGCTGATTATCAACAACCTACGTCCATTCATGTACAAATATAAGAATATAATAAATAATATGATTAAATTTACAATACACAAAGGGATATAAATTCATCAAATGTGGTTTTTAATGTTCGATAAATGTGTTACTTTCCTTGTTGTTTATCAAGGAAAGCTTTGTCTGTCATGAAGTTCCACCGTATAATATTCTTTTTATGAGGCAATAACTTCAACCACTTCTCCTTTTTAACTAAAACTGTTGTTCTAATCTCTTTCATATCAGTAACACAAGTCATTTGTTCAGGAAAATAAAAGATAAATCATTTTCTTTATATATGGATAGCGACTGAACCATTTTTAGAAAACAATGGACTTTGATCTGCGATGGGAAGTCTTGAACTTCTTCTAAGCTCTACCACCAAAAGGAAATTGTGGATTAGAATCGAGAAGGATTAAAGAACGGGGGAAAGAATATAAGGATGAGAATGAATGGCAACTTCAGAACTTTGAACTATGATTTCGGACTTTAAAATATGATTGGGAACTCGGAATTGTCATGTATAGTCTTACTGGAAGAAGAAGAAGCGACACCTTGCTTTGATCCTTTACTGGGAAATTATCAAAGTACATGGAAATATTCAAAGCACAAAAACATTTTAGAATGATTAGAATGGTAACAGCAGTTATGATAAAAGCTAATAGAGAGCATTTCCAGATAGTATTCTCAAACCAGTGTTTGTGTCGAACAGACAGGCAGCGAGTTAAAGGTTTAACAATCTAACAGCCACTGGCAAACTAATCTACAGCAGTTACCAAATTGAAAAGAGGTAAGGAAACGATTGTTTGATTAGTCGGCTATTAATCCATCACTAAATTAATCATCACCTATTTTGGTTTTTATAATTAAGTTGAGCTTTCTGATTTTTCAGCTTCTAAAATGTCAATATTTCCTGGTTTCAATAGCTCAGGTTGACAAAAGAAATCATTGAAACAGAATATTGTTTGTTTTAAATCTTTAATCTTTCATGCAGTAAATATTGAACTAAAGCTTGTTATGTTGCATGAAGAATACTCGTAATGGCAAGAAGTCATTACGAGTATTCTTAATTTGTGGACAAAACATGACATCTGAGAACATCATCAATTCCCGGTTTGGGAAACACCTGTCGACATTTTTCAACATTTTCTGTCATTTTATGTACAAACAACAAATACTGGATTAAAGGTAGGGTTGGAGATCCTGGAAAAATCTGTTTCGAGCAGGCTACATTTCGAATTCAAATGTCCAAGCCCCTTACTTCAGACTATGCCTCCAGAGCACAGGAACGTGCAGCGAACATGGATTCATGCACAGCATCTGTGACTTTAGGTACTTTTTTGGATACTTGTTCAAATGACAACGTCTATCCATCCATTATCTACCGCTTTATCCTCCACTGGAGGAATAAATCTCAGCTGACATAGGGAGAGATAGGCGGGGTTTGCCAGTCCATCGCAGGGCCACACATACAAACAACCTATGATCAATTTAGAGTGACCAATTTACTTAATCCCCATATTGCATGTTTTTGGACAGTGGGAGGACCCGGAGAACCCGGAGAAAACGGAGAAAACACACAGACACGCGGGGAGAACATGCAAACTCCATGCAGAAAGACCCTTGTTCCAACTGGGGCTCGAACCTGGGTCTTGAACCTGGGTCTCTCTCAACTCTCAAAAGATCACAAAGACATGAAGTTAACCTACTAGAGGCACCATGGCATCACTTTGCAGCCCTTTCTGGGTTTTCAGTTGTCGCCACCATTCAAACGCAGCACTCTGGTCTTGGATCTCTCTGCGTCAGCTTGGCCGTAGCGTTTCCAAAAACCTTAGGTGCGACAAAGACCTGTTGTTGGCACCTTCCTGCAACTGTCTGATTTAGCAAGCTAACATAAGCTCTGGCGCTGTCTTCATGATCTAATTAATTTTTTCAGGCCGTTCAATATGATTGGATGGTGTTTTTACAGGCTTGTCCGTTCCACAGCTGACTGACATTTTTCATTTTTGTGACCATGCGTTAATTCATTAGTTACAATCAGGTTGTGAAGAGGATTTTAAGTAGTACAGTAAAAAAAGCTCAAAAAATGATCTCCCACCCTACCTTTAATTGAGAAAACACACAGATTAATGGATTATGAAACTAATCGTAAGTTGCAGCTCTAAAAATGTGGTATTTTATTGATATACTGTCAGCTAGAAACAAATTTGGCAGTTGGTGTTAGTTGCTGATGGCTGTCTTTACAGTTCTACATACAGTACAGAAGCATGGATGCCAGTGGAGGTTCCCTCCCAGACTACATCAACCCCACCACGTTTCCTGCCAAACTGTGGCGTCTGGTGAACAACCCCACCAAAACATCCATCTGCTGGGACCTCCTCGGCGAGTCCATTGTCGTTCATCAGGAGCTCTTTGAGTTGCAGGTCCTGTCTGGCCCCAGCAGTTGCACGTCGAGCAATTCTGACAACTTTAAAACAAACAAGTTCTGCAGCTTTGTTCGTCAGCTCAACCTGTACGGCTTCAAGAAAACCACTCAGCTCGTCAAAGTCAACTCGTCGCCCATTGGCGGTACGTTTCATCGCTATTTCCACAAAAACTTCAAGCGAAACCACCCCGAGCTCGTTGGAGCTCTGAGGAGACTCACTGCAGACAACAGGACCAAGCTGAGTGCCGGTCAGGAGGTGAGCAGCAGGTCCTGGGCTCGACCCAGCGGAGGTGGCGGCAGCGACGGAGATGTGAAGAAAGGTGAGTGCCACTGCATCACTCATTGCTGTGAGGAACAAGTGAATGTGAAAAATTCCTGTCGAGCACCGACAATGACCCTCATCCAAACCCCTACTTTGAAAATCACTAAAAATCCTAATCAAAAATCTCTTTTCGTTTGAACTAGTGCTAGCTTTTAGGTTTCAGGTGACACAACCTTGAATTTGTACTGAGGGCTAAGGGTGATTAAACCCAGACATGCAGAACCAGTAGAATTTAAGTTTAAAGCCAGACCAGAGTGGCAGGGATGATTTCTTTGCAGAGCTCTTATTATTGTGCGATTACTTTTATCCAAACACCGTGTACAAAAGTCACTCACCAGGCATATGTAGCTGGTAGATCACAAACAAGGGACCCTTATGACAGTCGTCAGCAGCATCAACCTGACTTTCTTCTTTAGCTTTACTTAGCTTTTTCTTTTAGTATTTAAAATTAACATTTATTTATTTATTTAGATAGATATTAACCACAAATAATTATTATACCATAGAATAAATCGAGAGTCATGAGTGTGAAAGCAGACACGGAAATCAAACCAAACACTTCCCATCCCACTTTCTCTGGTTGCCCACTTTCTCTTCAAGCAGTCAGTCGGATTCAAACTCAAATATAATAAAGTTCCTCTGTAACAAATAATGTACACACGTGTATGGTTTTTCTTTCTCCCACCTTTTTTTATTCAATAATGTTTTTGTGCATTTGCGCTATTTGACCAGCATTGTAGTGTTATTGTTTTATTTTTACTTTACTTAAATTTAATGAAAATATTTTGAGTAAAGTCAGTGTCAAGTATACCTTTTGTGTTGTGTTGTGTTGTGTTGTGTTGTCTCGTGCCGTGTCGATTCTTCTGAGATTGCTACCATGTAAGATTCAAGGCATTATGAGGGTAAGAACGTGCCAGGCTCTCACTCACATCCTTGTCACGTGACCGTGGTGGCAAACATCTCTCTTTACAGCTTGTTGCTTGTGTTTGTTAAAGCCTTTATGTAAAGTTTTTGGGTTTACATGTCGAATTTTACTTCATCTGTTGTCTGATATCTATATTGTCCTGACCCAGTGATCTTGGGCAGTATCGCACACATATCAATACCAAGTATCGCGTCGGCTCATCCCTAATTTGAAACAAGTTTCATCATGTTTATTATTTCTGTTTACTGTTTGCCCCCCCCCCCCCCCCCCAATCCCCCTGTTTTTGCAGAAATTATAGTTCTGAGCCCCACAAATCAAATGTTAACTCATCCTCACAAAGCTCAGGCTTGGACAGCGCCCAATGTCCCAACTCCAGCCCCACCGCTATACCCGATGGGGGGCCATGCTGATGGTGCAGCTCCACCAGCTTTACCGATATCTTCAACCCACCCCTCTACTGGAGTGGCCTCATGCTCGAACACTGTGTACATCCAGCAGGCTTTACCCCCCTGCACTAACCACGGAGGTGCTACTTTTATCAGTTATAATCCTTGTTCTACACAGTTTCAGCCTGGCTTCTATTCTCCGTGTAAGTATGACACAAGTTGTAGGAAGACAGTTAGGTCCACTCTTGTGACATTTTCTTTTAACAATAATTATAATAATTCCTGGCAGGCTGTATGCCAAGAGGAGGAAATAAAGTATGTATATCATTAAAACTATGAAAATGAAACAATTTAACACAGTATAATTACATTTTTTTTCCCCCACTAGAACAAATCTTTTACATTATAAATTTGGTAAATAATTACCTGCAATAGCTCCAAGACCCACTCTAGAGGAATCAGTGGCCTAAACCAAAAACTCTACAGGTTATACAATCATTTAAAGCTGTCTTTGTTGTTCTTCTTCTTCTTAAAGTTTTTCAATATTACCATCCGAATCTTGTGGCATCACATGTGGCAGGGAATGGGCTTCAGGTCACGCCGTTCTCTCCCCAAGTTTACTATCAGGTGAGTAATCTACAATATTACATTACATTACATTAGCCTACATGTCATTGAGCAGACTTTTATCCAAAGTGACTTACAATAAGTGCATTTCAGTGCATTGAATATATTAAATCTGTCATGTAACAATTGACTCTTAAGTCCTTGTTTTTTTATTCCTTTTTTAAATATGCACTGTGTCCACAAGGTCTATTTAAATACTTAAAAGGGAACACTTGTGAGATTTGTTAAGATGTGTAAATATCAGTGCACATGTTACTGGTGAACAGTAAATAAAGATGGCACACAAGAAAAATCTCGCCTAAAAAAAAAATTTCAGGATGAGTATCTCTTTATCTCTTCTATCAACTCATAGTACAATATGTGAACAGTATCTCTGCAACGGTTGACTGTGATCAAGTGAAGCAAAACAAAATTAGAGAGGTCTCATTTGTATTTTCTCATGTATAAAACTACTTTTTCATTTTTATATCACTATTAGTGTTTTATAAAACAGTTTATGGCTTTGTTTCACATTTCAATTCGACTTCTATCAGCCAACAAATGTTGCTGCATCTGGAGATTGTCACGCCTCCCCCATGGTCCGAATGTCCGTTAGAAACGCCCTGGAATGATTTGAGTGTAACACAGGAAGTCCGTTTGACCGCGCTGTTTTCGCTGTAATATCAACCACTTCTGACGGATAAACATCAACGGTAAGAGAAATTACAGCGGAAATAGTTATTTGACGTGTATCCTCGGAATCCATGTAAGTGTTTTGTGTTCTCAATACGGATTTTGATATGTAGTCATTCATCCATCGATCCGTGTTCTACCGCTTTATCTTCCACAGGAGGGTCGTTGTTATTTGAGCTGTGTTTTAAAACTGTATTCTTTCATGTTTAGTGTACTATTCCACTATTATTCACTGAGTGCTTATCTGGCTCCCCCAATTGGGGGACCTTCTGGTTTAACGGGCTAAAGTGTGTTTTTAGGTCACTGTGTGCTGGGTCATGTGTGGGCCACAACCAGGAGTTACAGACACAGATTTTCCATTTTCCAGATTGCTGATGAATTGACACCAATTCAATCCAGTAACTGCCCTGTTAAAGTGGAGCTCCCAGAGCAGCAGGCACGCTCCGTGATAGAGCGCAGTAACCAGGGAAGCAACATGAAAGCTAACACTTCATATGCTGTACTCGAGGTAAGCCAACAATGTACTTTATATATTTCCTGAATGCATTTCTCACAAAAAGAAACTGGATTGAATTAGACCTTGTATTATCATGCATCTAGAGGCATGGTTCTCAAACTGGGGGTGGTGCACACACCGGATTCAAATGAATAAGTCCTTATCAGGGTTTTGTGGAGCTTGATGACGAACTGACCATTTGAATCGGGTGTATTGGAGCAGGGAATCATCGATAACATTGAGACGTCTTTAATGTGATTATTCTACAATAATTAGGGTCCATATGTTGATTTATTTGTCACCATTGTTCAAAAAATTGACACAAATCAAAACATGAAAACAAAATCCTTGTTTTATGAAAGCTTTACTTGGCAATAAACCTGATTCTGATTTTTTTTTTTTTCTAATCTTGCCGCTGTCTCCCTTGACAACTGCAAGTTCATCCTGAACACTTAATCACTTGTCTTTATCCATAGCACATGAAAAATACAATCACAAATGACTGATTTACGGTCTCCTTTATGCATTTCATTAATGTCTTCATATATATATATATATATATATATATATATATATATATATATTTATTTATATATATTATATAACTTGTTTTGTTTGCATTTATGTTTTGAAAAGGGTAATCCAACATATACAATAAACTAAATTTAATTGAATCACCTAAATTAACTCAGCAGGTTTTTCATGACGAGACTCGATGTGAAATATGTATGTTTTTAGGGCTGCAGCCATCGCTTATTTTAATAATCGATTAAACTGGCGATTATTTTCTCGATTTGTCGTGTGGTCCATAAAATGTCCGAAAATGTTGAAAAATGTTGAGCGGTGTTACCCAAACCTCAAATGATGATGTTCTCAAATGTCTCGTTTTGTCCACAAACCAAAACAATTCATTTTTAAAGGATCATTTGTTGTATGGAGCAAAGAAACCAGGAAATATTCACATTTAATTGCAAATTAATTTGAAAAAGCACTCAAACAGATTAATCCACATATTGGTAATCGATTAATAATCGTTTCAGCCCTGTTTTATATCAATTTGTCCAAGAAATGTGTCAACAACATGTTACATGTAATAAGGGACATTGTATGTAAGCATTACAATTATTAAATTGCTTGAATCCTTACCTTTAGCAGCAAAAAATGCACTTTTTTATATGTAGTTAGTTGTCAGATGAGTTCACCTGACACATTGACACCTTGGAAGTGTTGTTATGGGAACCCAAAGTCACATGATCCAACGGGATGTTCAGTAGGTGTCACTTAGGGACTTCATAAGTTAAAATCAAGGATCGAGGTGTATTAGAAACATGTATCCTGAACACGTTAAGATCTTGTCACACCCGTGTCACCGTGGGTCCTTTTGTGGACGCTGTTACAGCCCGTGAGTAGCCCATTTGTTCAGCTTTTCTCTCTCTCCACATTTGACCTCCACCCCTGTAATAAAGACAGTTTAACTGCTGAACTGAAAAGATTCACCCCCGGTTGATTTCATGCGGCAGTTTTTGATATTTATAGATTCATTCTGCATCATAAATCTGTTTTTATTGTGTACTTTATATCAAAACAAACACTATTATTTTGAAATTCTGTGAAATTTGTCAGAAATATAATTATTATGACATTATAATGGAGTATTGTGAGATAATCTTCGCTCATATTGTTCACCCCTTTTTCCCCCGAAAATACTTGTTTTACTTGACCAGTCTCTTCCTGACCCGGCTAGATGCTCTTTGGCCTCATGTCTTTTGATTTGGAGACTCCTGATTCACAGTATTTTATATGATTTTATATGAGCTCTTTTTCCTTATAAGGTTATCACTGATGGTGAAAATAACACTGAGGGCATGAAGGCCGAAGATGAAGACCCTCACCGTGACCCCAGCACCAACACGCCAACCATTAAGGTAAGACTGCTGAACACATTCAGAGGAAAAACTAGTGGAAGGGAATGAGTTTAATCACTGCATCCACTTTACTGACATTCAGTCATATTTCTCATTTTAGATCTCAACATGCTGATTGAACTTTTAACCCTTGGTCAGTGTCTGATGTGACAGACGGACGCAGCATTCAAATAATGTGACGTCATTTCTGTTCATGAAGACCAAACAGAGGCAGAATAATATCAACAACAAAAATCGCCGACGGTGTCAGTCACCAAAGACTTCACACAGCAGCGTGTTGCCATGCGGCAAGTAGTGTTTACTATTCTTTAGCACTGTTGCCTCACAGCAGGAAGGTGCTGGGTTCAATTCCCGGTCTGGCTTCGGGTTAGGTTGGTCCCTTGTGGCGGCGTGCTCAGTTGCAGCAGCTCTGATCAACCCTCCATCTGAACTCGGAACTTCGTTGTGCAAATTCAGTTGTATAATGACAATAAATATCCTTTCCTTTTGAAGAACATTTTTTCACCTTTAAGCAATTGTTTTGCTTTTGTGCAGTAAATCTTTTTCTATTTCTCACTTGAGAGCTCTAAATATTGTAATTAAAACTAAAATAAAGTTTTGAAATACTAATAGGATGTTTTTTTTTTCTTCAATGAACTTTTTACACAGCAGACAAAAGGACCAAAGACGACTGTATTTGTATCCAAGGCAAGTATTCACAACCATACACATACTTGCAAAAACAACACATTGCTATACACAAACACACAACCTCATAAAAAATGTAAATACAATTTAAAGTTGTCAGGATATGATGCAACTTATAATGGTCAAACATCTCAGATCTAAAATCAGTTTGTCCTTCCAGGTGAAACCTATCAGTCCTGATTTAATCCTTTTGAGCTTCAGTGTCTCCTAGATATTCAAAAAATGTGATTCGTTAATCATGAAAGTTTCACTTCTATTTTGCTTCATTGTGTAGGGTTTTGTCCACTAGAGGGAGTCACTCACTGTCATTTTGATTGAAGGTGCTGCTGCTGCTGTTGTGCTGCTCCTCCCTCAGCAGCTTATGTTGTCTTCAGGTGTTACTCCGAAGTTCGGTTTATAATAATATGATTTATCTAGTGCCAAAAATGAAGTTCGTAAATGCCGTTTGATAGAGGGATATTTAGATTATTGACAATAAATTGGTTGAAAACCTCCACTGCTCACTTACACAGAGGTATCTTTGGTATTGTTGGTGTGTGGAGGTTTTAGAGTACTCTCATCTCCGACAGCACGCGAAGGCATCAGGACAGTGAGCAGGTAGAGGCCGTCAATGAGATCCCATGGGAGAGAGAGAGAGAGGGAGAGGGCAAGAGAGAGTCCTGGAGGTAGACTGGTGAGACGGCGTGAGGACTTTTTTTTCTTTACTTTATCAACTTAAAACAGGAGTCACGAAGAGTTTGGAAAACTTTTACTCCCTACGCCTTTCATCAGTTTCTTCTTTTGGTGTCGCAGATGATTCTGATAAACACTTCATTTTCCCCTCGCTGGTCTCAGGAGGATCGTATCTCATTTCTCTCAGTGCAGCGGAGGTACTGAACTTGGGATTTTCTTCTCCTCCTTTCTCCTTATTCTCTCCTTCTTTAAAGCAGCGCAGAGATTTAAGTGAGAGCCGAGTGTAGAGAGTAAGTACTCTGTTAGAGGGCGCGTGGGTTTCGGGACTCAGTGTAATTACAAAGTTCTAATAAGTGAAGCGAGACAACGGTCCGTTTGATTTATTAATTACATAGAAAGGCACATGCCGAGTTTAACAGCTTACACGAGTGTTGTTTTTTAATTATTAACCGATATTCTGTCTCTACATTATCTGGTTAACATGCCTTATTAGGTTCCGAGCGGCAACCTGCACCCCCTGCCTTTTGAAGTTCAAGTCGTGGCTGCGCAACTTTCCAGTGGATTTACGTAGAAAATGTGGCGCAGACGGGACACGCTGTCTTTTGACGCCGTTTGTCAACTCGTGCTGTGTCGCGGGCGTGATTGTGACTGACGCACACTGTAATTATAAAGAGCAATAACAGCGCTATACGTGCCGTGACGGATGAATATCGACACGCTGTTGCCAGGACGTGCGCTTTTACCTGGAAGAAGACACAACAACTCCACAAACACGTCACTGCTGTGTGTAGGCTGCTGGAAAACTAAGGGTACACACACTTCAAGCCCTAACACAACACGACGTGTCTTCATGGTGCGTTTGTGCGTGCAGAGTTTCGACACCCATATTAATGACACTGGATAAAAGTTCACCACCGTTTTTCCCCCTTTTTTTCATTCACTATTTTTCTTTCTTTTTTTTCCTTCTTTTAAACTCACTGAAGCTCCGAGTTGTGTGTAAAGAAGAAGCCGCTGGCTCCATGTGTCCACTGAGTGACAGAGTTTGAATATTAACTCTGGTGCTGAATGGGAGTTTGAGTTATGAGTTTGAGTTATGCTGGCGGTCCTCCAGCTTTAAACATTTGGATTGTATCTGTTTCGCAGTAGAGGCGGAGAGAAGACGACGACGACGAAGAAGAAGTGGGACGAGTATAAATATTTTTTTCCTTGTTTATCCGCCGGTGCTTGCCTGCTTTGAAGTCCACCATGTGCGGCTGGGCACCGCCACTACAGCCGAGGCCATGACCGTCCCCCTGTGGCGCCTGGCCGGGCTCTGGCCGTGGCTGCTCATGGCGGCCCTGCAGCAGCAGGTGGTGCTGGCTCAGCCGGGCCTGGAGTCCGAGCGGCCGGCCCTGCGAGCGCTCATCAAGGTGACACTGCTGAAGAACGAGCCCACGGGGAAGCCCATCACTCTGGAGGGGGTGTTCGTTGGAGGAAGTGCCGGCTATGCGGAGGGAAAACTAATGCAGGTAAGGTGTCTTCATGCTCCTATACATCCACCAGTGCTGTCCATGTTAACTTGGTCGTTTTCCTCCACACAACTATAAAGAGTGGACATGATGCACCTGTTGTCAGAGATGCTCAGGTGTTAGTCTCTGTGCAAATGCACGAGAGAGGAGCAGAACCAAACAGTTCAATGGCTGAGTTTTTAATAATATTAAAGTTAAGTTAAATTAAATTGAATCAAATCAAATGACAAAAGTTGAAAAGAAAAGATGAATATCGCACCTCACCCACAATGAGTATTCCACCTGCACTAAAACACAATAAAACACAAATCACTGTAAAAAAAAACAACAACAAGGCATTAAAAACTAGTAGCCATAGTGCAAAATGTACAGGTATAACATGCCATATGAAAGTGACAGGGCTTATCAAGATGCATGACACAATAAATGGGATTCCTTGTTGAGTTGTGTGATAGACAATGGGATCTGTTAACATCTGCCTGAAGGTAGGAGATTATATGCAGGAAACAGACTGTGCGATGGGTCACTTAGAATCCTTTTTATCAAATAAATAAGAAGATAAGATAAGGTGTGCTTTAATCAGTCCACCATAGGGGGAATTGAACTCGGCAAAGCATCACAGAGGACAGCAACACAATGTACTACGATATAAAACAAAAACAAAATGTAGGCAAACTATAAGATAGATTACATTTAAAAATAAATAGTATTTACAATTAATAATGTATAATATAAACAATACAAAAGTGAGAGTTGTGCATTTTAATGTAATCTGCAAAAACATTCCATGGGGATTGGGTCCACCAGTCTGTGGATACTGTGGTGTCTGAGTCTGCTGTGTTCTCTTCTACACCAGCTGGAAAGAAACCATTCAACATTAAAAAGGAGGGGTTTATGTAAGAAAGCATTCATTTGATCACTAGTTTTTAGAGTGTCAGTTCTATGGAGTGACAACAAAGAACTAAAAAAGTTTACACAGCAACCGCTCTTTGATGTTGAAGCCTGACCTTGTTGTTGTCCAATGTCCAAAACACTGTAGTGACCATTGCATATAATACAGTAATACTACCCTCTTCACTCAGCATGTGATGACAGAATATCTAAATTCCTTGAACAATAGTGATGACACACAGCTGTTATTGAGGTTAGTTTGTTTTCAGTCTATTTTTACTTCGCTGAAAGAAAAAAAAAACAGTGGTTTTGTCAAGGTTGCCAAGTTTTCTAGGTGTATCACTGCAACTATTTATGACAGCTAATGTTCTTCCAAAAATTTTTAATATCAAGGTGTGGTGGCAGACCTCTAAACAGCAAATCATGTTCAGACCCATGTAAGCCTATTACTTAAGCAGAAGTGTTATTTTCTTTAACAACACTTTAACAAACACCATGTCATTACCCTGCAAATGTGAAGTATGTAGTCTATTCAGTGTGCATATTTAGGATTCAGAAGTGGATTAAGGGTCCCGGGCCATGAAGGCTGGCAGCCTCGATATATTTGCCGTTTCCAAAGAAACGGGACGACAGATATGCGGTATTGTAGGATCTTGTCTCTCTTCACTCACCAGGTGTGGGAGGTTTTGTGAATGGCGAGCCAGATGCGTCACTTTGCTATAATTGATAAGGATTTACGTGACTTCTCCGTGGAGAAAGGCCAGTATTAAGGACGGTTCTCCAGTTAAAACAATGTGACATTAATGTGTCTTCGTGGGATGTTGGCAACATGTTACTGGGGGAAAACAAAGTGTAGCTTAGATCAAAGACACTCCTGGGATTTCCAGCTTTTTTTCCCCCATAAAACGTTTTTAGATATGTATGACTCTGTCATCAGGTGAAAGAATACTGTGCATGCTACAGTGTATTGTATATCAAGCTGGTAGGGGTGTTGATGGCGCTTGATCAAGTTTGTAGTAGTGATATCGGCGTGTGTTTTTCTAAAGGTGTGAAAGAAAGTGCAACAGCATCGTAGTCAGCTAATACTTTCATCTCTGCCACAGTCAGAATGGCGACAGCCTAATCCTCTGCTGATAAGATCCATGTTTTTTCCCCTCTTTTTTTTCTTGTTGCAGACTAAAAAATCTGTTTGTCTGTGCTTTTAATTTCTTGTTGATCATAGTCAGGTCATGGATGTTAGTTGCTTCCATGGCTAGGAAATTATAGTTGTTGGTTGCAGGTTTTTTTTTTTTTTTGGACTCTCTTCTTAGGCTGTTCACACGGAGCACAGAGGCTGTTTTGTGCTGCAGGATGCTCTAGGCCTGTTCCAACAGGTTGTTATTACCTCTGCAGGCAGCTTTACAGCTCCCGCTTTATGTTCTTGTCTGTGGACGAGGGGATGAACGCTGGAAACGAGGTTGAGTTCCATAGATAGATTTGCTGTCTGACGGTGTCCACTTTCTACCACAGATTATGATCTATTCACCATGACAAAACTGTCCAGCCAATGAATGCATCATAAGAGCCACCAAACCCAACTGGTATATGACTTCTAAGGTTAAAATCTTGTCTGTTAGTCCAGCAAGTTGAGGTTTGATTTAACTCTGAACCAGTTTATAAAGCTAGAGTTGCTACTTGTCATTTATTTGCATGTTAATCTTCACTGACATGTCGTCACTCTGAGCCATGCTCTATTGCTGCTCTGTATAGAATTGTCTTGTTTTGGAGGTTGCTTTTAATTTCAAACGGACAGAGACACTTTATGCACTTTTTGGTCTGTTTGACCAGATATACAACTTTGATAAGTGTTCACTTTTCTTGTGCTCGTGCTGGTAAAAACAGCAGAAAGGCACATTGTGTAGCCTTATGGAAATATTACATTTTCGTAAAGTTAGAGCAAAAGCTTTTGCTTTCACCACAGGATTTTATTCTGCACCTGTTTGCATGTAAGGAGCAAACTCATAAAAACTGAAAAACTGGAGCTGGAAAAAGCTCCCAGTCTTTGTCAGTGTTTTCAAGCCATGAGACGTTGCTTTGGTGCGCATCTCCCTCTGATCTATTAAAACTGTGATCTCTCTGGAAGTATGCCCTGTCCTCTGAATGAACAACCTGGATCTGGCCAGCACTATTTGGACAAATACAAGCGCAGAGGAATTCGGACTTTCTCCCTCATCCAGAATGAATTTTACACAGTGTGACCCAAGTAGAAGGGATCATTTTAATCTTGAAACTCTCCCCTGGCCTCCCTTTTCAGAGAAAGAGTTGGAGTTTAACTTCCCCACAAATATTGTCCCCAATTAAAGGACATCATAAAAATTCCACCTGTTTTCATTTAAAGCCACCGGGACTTTCATTTCTCCCTCATGCTGTATTTTTGGATCATTTGCTTTGAAAATTTGCAGTGACCTTTGAGAGCTCACTTAAATACATCAGCTATAATTAAGGCATGCCGGGCAATTGACTGAACAACTGAGCTAACTCCGCACTTCACATTCTTTCATCTCCCCTCTCAGTGTCCCACAAGGCACTGAATGCCTCCCTCATCTGTCCGAGGACTATCTGCACATTTTCCCTCGACCGGCCCTCACGGTCGTTTGGGAACGAGGGATGGGAGGGTGGAGGGGGGCGCTGAGGGAGAACATCAAAGCGAGTCCAGTTTCGAACGTGAGCTGGGATGATTAAAAACTGAGACTGTTTACACTGCGCTTCCCATATGGGCCCTCTCCTCCCCCTCCCTTTAGATTTCTTGTCCATACTTCCTATCTTGCTGGATGTGATAACATCCTGTCTGAGACTCCTTGGGGCTCCTCTCAGCTTTACATTGCCGGGGCCACTGCTGTGCACACTTTGTGTATTTGAGTTGTGTATGTTTTCCTGAAAAGTGTGCGGCAGCCTGGGACATTTTAAGTCTATTAGTGCTTTTGGTTGTGTGGAGTCTTAATGTACCAACAACTCTGACGACATGTGTAAGCCTGCACCTATTAATACATTAATCAATTATTAACTGAAAATCAATCAATGTCCTTTTCCATTGCTATAGAACCTCCTCATTGTGGGTGGAGTCATGAAACTGCCGTGACGTTGTTATATATGCGACACACACAAGAACTAGTGACTTGTGACTTGTAAAGCAGTTGTTTTTTCGGTGTACTTAAGCATTAGTTATAATGTAATAATTAAAATATTTCTTCACAGAATCGCTCAGTACTTCTTGGTACAGTCACTGACCTGAAATACAGTGGGAATGGGTTGTGATGCGGCTCGTCGCTCATGATCGCCAGCCTTCGGCAGTGCAGTTGTTTAATACACCAGGCTTTCCTGTTATTGAGATATTGAGATTATAGACATTTCCTTGCTCTATGTTGGAGATTAACACATAATTTCAGGATTTTGAAGTCTTTTTACAGTTAGGCATTGTTCGGTATGATTCCTGTGTCGGACGTCACGCTCATGACTCTGCCAGTGCCGACACTGCCAATCAGTGGCCAGCAGTCTGGCGTGCTGGAACTGTGCAGTGGAAAAGCGCCAAAGGTAACATCAGGAGACTCAGTGGAAGGGACATGCTCTGCTGCAATCCATACATTCACAGTTATTCTATCTATCGTGCAAAGCTCTGCAATGCTATGATATCTGGTATGGATATCATAGCGACGGCAAACACACAGCAGGGGAATCACGTCCTCATCTGTCCTCTGTAGCTCTCAGTGACATTGGCAGCTTTATAAAGGAATGAAAGAAATAGCTATAATGTGCTCATGCTTTGCCACAGTGACTTTAAAAGGAACATTGATTAAGGGTTGTTTGTGTAGATGAAGAGGACGCTCGGGGTCAACTGTTAACACGGCATGTAACGTAAAAATATGCTCAGTGCTGTTGAGATATTATTCACATTCCTTTATGTTGCCAGCTCATACAAAACTCTATCAATAAAAGAGTTTGTCTGACATGTTTTCATATGGCCTTCAGCTCAGCACTGCCTGCAGTCACTTTTCTTGAGACTATATATACTATTCTACACTATGTTGCCTGTAGTTGCCTGTGTTCAAGTTATCACACAAGCTCAGGACTAATGGTTTCTCCTGGGCTGGCATCTGCCAAAGCTGCAGCACAGGAAGCAGGGGCCTCGCGCTTACTTGCCCACCTTCTTCCTTAAGAGATGGCGCTTACCATCTCAGCAGCACTGTGAAGATGGGAAAGGCAGGTCAAGGGCAGGGGAAACATGGCAAGTCTCTCAATCCTGCTGGCCCCCTTCTTTTTAAGTCATTAGACCAGGTCTGGAATATTTGTATGTTATACAACACATTCTTGTCTACTTTTAATAGCTCTCCTTATGCAAATTACCAGAGAAGCTGTCTCCTCGTTCTTACTTACTACCTCAGACTTTAGTCCACACCAGTAAATCCAATTTTTATAGCATTCATATGTAGAGCATGCTAAAACACACTCACGCACTTGTGTCTAGTATAGTTGTGAGGACATTTATAGATATAATGCATTCCCCTGGCCCTCAGCTTAACCACCTCAACTATGTGTACCCTTGTGCCCGTGCCCTCAGACCTAATGTTTTTCTAACTCTAACCCTCAAACAAAGTCCTAACCCTTAAAAAAACAAACGTATTTTAAGTTGTGAGGACCTGCTAAAATGTCCTCCCAATGTCAAAATGTCCTTGCTACGATGGATTTGAACAAGAATTTGTCCTCACAGCCTAATAAAGTCATGTACACACACACACATATTACAGGATGGTAAAAGCATTACTACTGGACTTATCCTTGAACCGGCCCACAGAAAGGGTGAGTTGGAGAGGACAGAGGAGGAAAAAGAGGACATCAGAGAAGAAGCAGGCATTGCAAAATTTCACATTAAAGTGTGTTTGTGTGTCACACACTTAAATGAAATGTTAATGATATGGGCTTTGTCTCACTCAGAGTGCTTTTATTAGGAAAAACCATTAGAGCACTGAAGGACTAGCACTAAGCTCTTTTAAATTGTACCATTATATAGCCGTGCATCCGTTACAATGGAGAGGAATGAGTCACCAATGACTATAAAAGCACACACACACTCATACCTATATTTATATTATTTTTTTGTTAGCACCATACCTAACTAAATGGGGTAAGTCAGGGCCAGTCGGGGGCCAGACTGCATTCAGGTCCAGCGGAATTCTAACATGAAAATGTCTGGTGATAAACAGCCTTGGGATTTTTGCATTCCCTGTGAGATGGCTATCTTGTGCGACCTTTTCTGAAATTGTCCTGGCAGAGCAGGTCAAGTGAAACACCTGTCCCTTTCCATTTGAAATCGATCCAGTGGGAGCACATAGGAAAGCCCACTGATCCATGGCGGCTGTGTAGGCCAAGCTGTCCCTTTCCTGGGGATCAAGGCCACATTTATAGAGATTTACAGAGAACCGTGTCGCAACAGATGACAATTGCACCATATGGCAGGACAGTTCAGATACTCCTGGTTGGCTGTGTTTGCGTTGTGTTCCCCTCCAGGTGAAAGGTTGTGATTACAGGGACGGTGTGATCAAACCATATTTGCATACCATGCCTTAAATTCTCACCATTAGTACAGTTTATGGTTACCTGGAAATCAGACCAGTCAGCAAGGTCACGCTTATTCCCTCTCACAGATTGCCCACCCAGCTTCAAACAGGATTTTCATACATCCTCCTACCGGCCGGGCCAATCACAACCTTTTATTTAAAATGGGACATGACAGAGGGGGTTGTAGCTGAAAGTCATAGTTTTTTGTGTTTACATTCTTTGTGTGATGGTCGGCACTCTCACTATATTTTCAGTGGGGAAAACCAGATTTTAAGCCACTCAACAAAAGGCTCAACAAATAAAATCCATGCCCACTTAAGTCTACAATATCTTCGGAGTTTGTTTGCTTTTTCATCTAGTTTTTTTCTGACTCGTAACAGAACCATGTAATACGCTCACTCTCCTGTACCAAATTCCACAAAGAAAATATGTGTTTTTAGCTCACAGGAACAGGGAAGCTGCGGGATTAAACCTAGCTTGTTTGGTAAATTTGTGTCACTTAGGTTTATCCAACAGAAGGTTTTCCAACACCACAGTCACAAAATAAATTAAGTAAAATCACAGATTTGATCTATGGACTTTTAGTAGATTGATTAGTTTACTGTACAACGCAAAACAAATTCATTTTTCCAGTTTTTCCATTAAAATTGCTGGATGGTACATTTTTCTGTTGCTCTGAGCAATGTTGCCAGCATTAAAGCCAAAGTTAGCAATGGTAGCGAGAGACCAGTTCTGAATGCATCAAAATGAATCAAGCATGAATATCTTTAGCCATGATAGCAGCTTCGCTCTCAAACTGGCTACATTGACCTGTGCGCCACTTTGGTCCGGACTAAAACATGTCAACAGCTATGGGATGGATTGCCTTTATATGTGGTACAGATATTTATGGTACCATCTCACACATGGCATTTGTGATCCCCTGATGTTTTATCTAGTGCCACCAGCAGGTCACATTTTTCACTTGTACTTTGAAGTATCTATTTTGATCTACCCAGGTAATTGATCTTTCTACCTCTCTGTATGTCTGTACTTTATTTGTGTCAGTTTGAGATTGAACATGTTGAATTGAACACCCCACTTTGTAAACACTTAGGGCCTAAGTTTGCTCGCTGTCATATTTTTAATTAATTCATTTGTGCTTAATGTTTAATGTGTAAAGTGTTGACTTTATCGCTCAGACTGTCTCAGAGGCTTTTATCTTTTCTCTGCTTGTCTCAGCTTCAGATTCCCCTTTCTCATTCTCACCTCCACTCCTCTAACTAACCATCTCTTGTTTCTTGAGAGCTCTTAAAAAGTGGTTGTAAATCACTGCATGCTCTTTTTCTTCAAGGACAAAATTGACTACATGAAGTCAAAAGGCAGGAAGCTCTTAGTTTGCTGAGAGGTTGGAGGAAAAGAGTCATCACCATACCACAGATAAATGCTTTCTGACAAACTCCTCCCTCTCTCTGGCTCCCTGTGGCTCCTTCCGTCACTCTCTCAGACATTTTATTTGTATGGCTTTTTGCCCACTTCTTAAAGCAATTGTATCCCCCAATAATATAATTTCATTAAGTTGTTTGGGTTCCTACATGACAAATTGAAAACTTTTGTAAATAATTTACTTCAAAATAATTTGCAGCAGAGCTGCACAGAGATAATCAGTAGTTTCCATGCACAGTTAACTAGCTTAACTACACTGTTGAATTGGACTGCTGGCCTTGTCCCAGTATCAGGGTTGCAAAGGAGTGGACATTTCCCAGTAAATTTCCATTAAATGTTCAAAAATGTTTGATCGGGAATTTTGGAAATATTCCATTTAGGAAACTTTCCATGGAAATGATGGTGATTTGTGGGATTTTTTGTTGCAATACCACGAGTGGCCACTGGATAAAATAGCTGCAAGCCAGAGGAGAGGTACTATTCAGTTCTTGTAATCCATCCATGGCATATGATGGAGGAAGGAATGCACAGTGCATGTAGGGAGGGGGTGTGGCCTCAGTAGCCCTGCATTATGTAATGGACTATGTGCCTGTGATTGAGACATAGCCTTGATATTCAACTGTATTTGCATCAAATCAGATTATGCTGCAATATATTATTTACCAACTATATTTAAGTTCCCAACCTTCAATTTTGGAAATGTCCAGTTAATTCCCATAAATTCCTGTTTCCTTTGTTCTCCCAATTTTACAACCTACCCAATATACCAGCACTAGTGGGGGATCAATTTATTGAGTGAAGTGTGTCTGCCTCTGGTTTGCTAGGGGAAGAAATGCCTTCTTTCTGCTTTTTGATTAAGGTGGCTTTCGTTTAGGGGTTGGGGGAAAATCGATACAGTGAAATATTTTGTGTGCTGATATTATCTAACTTTGGCGATACCAAGTATCGATAATTTTTTTTTAACATAACATTTTTAACTGATGTTACAAATAATCAAACTTTACTTTAAAATGTCTGGTTTTAGTCAGTCTAACTCTTGTTTGCTCATGACGTGTAGAACATATTGATTGTTAGACAGCAGGATTTGCTGTGAACTCAGAGTGGAATTGTGTGTGGAAGAACATTTTTGTACTCTTCTGCTTGAACGCTTGGCTCAATGATCTGCAAGAAGAAGAGCTTTCACCTGTGTGACAGTCTGCTGCTTTATGTATGTGTATACAAGCATAATTGTGTGCGTGCATGCATGAGTTTGTGTGTGTGTGTGTGTGTGTGCATGTAGGAGGCGGAGCTCCCATACTGAGATCATTTACCAAACTCTATTAAACAGGATCAAAGTGACTTAGATCTTTCAGTGCTGCTTGACTACAAAAGCCATATTGTAATCCCAGAAGTAGGGAGATAACTCTGCGTACAAAAAAATTCTTTATGTCTCCAAAAGTCACATGGTCACAAACAACAAACAGCATGTCCCCCGCTGACCTTTTTCCCTTTTTCCCAGAAAGCCTTCAGTATTAGCTGTGATAATGGTTCTCATACTGCCCTTCTTCCTGTTGAGTTAGTTATTGAATTAGAAATGCTTTAATCAAAATGTTCTCTGACAACAACAAAGTCTAATTTAGTCACATTGCAGTTGATTCGCTGTACTGTGATTTTTAAAAAGAGAAAACATCTGTAAAACAAACAAACAAACAAAAATTGAAATATGAAAAATCCGGCACCTTAAATCATTTCCATTAGTATCTGTAGTGATGTAATTACTTGGTTCACAATCGAATTTAGGAGTGCTTGTAGTTAGTTATTTTCTGCCTTATATGCTGAGCAACACTTGTCTTTCTATTTCTTCTCTCTCTCTTTTGTCACAGAGGTAGAGGTGCTTCATAGTAACAGCTGTATGTGACTCGCAGTGCTTTCTCACTCTCTTCGCTCACTCTGTCCCTCGCTGTTCTTGTCTCCCTGGCTACATCCATATTACTCTGTTGTCCTTTTAAAAACACATACATTCTCCTGCAGATGCACTTGTTGTCCATATTCCCCGTTTTAGATACCACAAATACCTGATGACGCAGTTACCTGCATTTACTTTTGTGCTGGTTTTTATCAGACACAACTCAACCATCATCTTTGAGAAAAAAAAAAAGCCTCGTAATCACTCGTGTTCAGTTTCAGTTTCACCTCGTTGTTGGTTTAAATAAAAGAAATCCTTGTTCTTACATTTCACCATTGTTGTTTCCTCGTTGGTAATACAGTACTCTATGAAACGAAGCAAACAACTGCAGAGGACAGAATCGACTTCCTGTCTGCACCAGAATGCACACGCCCCAGTGTACGTAAACGGTCGCACGTTTTCAGGTGTGTTAGTATGGATGATGTAAAAGATGTAGATTGTTTTTAATCTGAAAACTGTCTTAAAATGAAAATGTAGTAATATGGATGTAGCCTCTGTTTCACTCTACAACATGATGTTTTGAGTTCTTCGAGTTTTTGCTGTTCACCAGGAGAAGTCCAAACTAGTGTGTCTGCACTAGGATTTAGACTTCAGTAAAGTAGTTAAGCAACCTCGTCGCATGTTCGATATAGTATGTATACTGTCTTCAGTATGAGCCTACCCTATAGAATTAGAAAAAACAAATTCTCCTCACTTTTATGTTTTCCCAGTCTTGCTAATTAAACAGTGAATGGGAAAACCGTTTCAGCTTGAATGAGCACCATGCTTTCATCCTTCTTTGTAGTTGACTGCCTTTTCCTAATGACTACTGTGTGAGCAGGAGGTGAATGATTGTTCTCTGTGAACAAGACTGATCATCATACATCCTGTCACATGCCTGCCAGCATGATAGATGGCTGCTCTCTCAGTTAGACTAAATGTAAGGTGCATGCTTCTGCATTATAGACAAAGGTTTAATTCTGAATATCTGCCAGACAAGTGTTTTAAACTGATGGGTCCTTGTCTGTTCACCTGTAGGGAGTGAATGTTTTCCCCTTCAGGGAATATTTCAGAATCACTATCTGTTTTATTGCCAAACATACTGTGCAATGAATTTGTTTTGGTGCTTAACGAACAACGTAACAAGGAGAACATTTTAAAGGTCAATTAACACTATCACAGATTAAGTTTAGAAAGACCATTTTTGTAAAATAATTGCAAAATAAGACATTACAATGCCTGCCTCACTCAAATCCACCTCAAAAGATTTTTTTAAATTGTTTAGGCACATGGTGAAAGAGCTGTGGACCAACTTGGATCAATTTGGACTATTTTTTTTATTATTACATATAGTAAATGTATTGGAAAATGATTATCTGGCGTGTAGTTGAGTGTAGAGACATTGCAGAAGATCAGCAGTGCAGGCATAACATACTGCACAACACATCCAGTGTGGACCATGCAGAAGCAGTTTACAAAGACACACAAACTTTGCTTTCCTGTTGGAAAAGCTTGTCCTATGGCACAGTGAATTGGTGAACATATTCCTTAGATGGTGTATTATGTTTATGAGTCCAAACCACTGGCAGAATAACTGATTCAGCACAGCTATGCCGTGACCTTATTTTATGCACCAAAAACAACTAAACCCAAAATAGACTGGGCTTAGTGTTCTATCCAACAATCCTCAGGAAAGGACTGTGTGTCTAGGAGACCCAATCCAATTGGCCGTGACCTCCTGACTGGCTTCTCCTAATTAGAAGCAGTCCCTTACAGTGCCTCTCTCCCTCTTGTCCAAAGTAAATACCTTGGCACCAAGTAGGAATGCTGACATACTGCTGTTTAGGGCACTTTGAGAGAGGCTCGGACAGTCACTGCGTCCCCTCACGATTAACCCTCTGGAGTGTGGTGTAGCCAACACAAACAGCGAACACCCGTCACCAACAGAAACACAAATGATCTCATTGCTGAACTCACTCGAAATATGCATTACTATCTTGTTGTTTTCATGCCAGCATACTGTGTTGGTTTTCCACTGGGACTACTTTGTCAGTACTCTGTTCAAATAGCCTTGACCAGCAGACTGCGACTTTGTAGGGAAGTGATAGGGCAGTAGAATATCTTATACATCTGGGTTACTCAACCTCTGTGTTTACATTTAGTCCAACACTATGCCTCCTGCTGCCTCCAAAAAGAACAGATCCTTGTTGTTTCAATGTCAGCTGCACTTGGTGTGCAGCAGTTGACTGGAATTATAGATGGGTGGATCAAACGGCGGTTCGTGTTTGAGAGAGCAAAGCTGACTCATCAGGGCCATTCACCTGATAACCTCCTGTGTGGGAGCCGCTCCAGAAAAGAAAGCAGTGTTTGATTTCCAACAAGTGGTGTGTGTGTTAGAACTGTCTGCAGTCATATGGGCTCCCTTTCTACTTTGAGATGGTCTGTTGGTGACTTGAGCTGCCAAGCCTCATTCCCTCACAGCCTGCTATTTAAACCCCCAGATTGCTCTGGGGGAAAGTGGGGTGGAGCATGGTGTCACTCTTTGCTCTGGGCCCTAGGTTAGGGTTAGCACAACATTACAGCAGAGCAGCTCCGAAAGCCAGATCTAAAGACTAAAGCAGAGCTGTGCGTGGTTTGGTGTTTGGTCTGCTCACTCTGAGATTAGAGCAGCAGGTCGGCAGAGGATTGGGTAATGACACGGCTAACGCTCTCGAGTCCTTGGACTGTCTGGGACTGCAGGGCTACTTGAAAGCAAGACACAGACACACACACACACATATAGCACGTCTTCCACCACCAGAGTAAATCTGACTGTCTGAATCACAGAGACAGGCTAAGGTTGTGGTAAACGAAACAATATAACATTTATAATCTTTGCCAAATGAAATCAGCCCCTACATAACCAGAAGCACTGAATAAAGTGACCAGTGTGTATGGGAGAGCCATCAAAAAACAATCCAGTTAGCAGCTGTACTGACTCACTGGTAAAATGGAACAGTTGCATTTCATCCACTAGTTGGTGCTGTTATCAGTGTTTGAGCTAGAGGATTTGGGTGTTGTGTTTTTGTGCTTGATGCTAGTTAGGCGTGTTCGGTGCTTCAGATGGTTACCAGAGCAGTGGCTGACTTTGTTGCTGCGAGTTAGCATGGCTAAGATAGTTAATGCGTTGTGCATAGCTCAAAAGTTTTTTTAAAGAATGGTGGAAATATGACTATGTGGTTTGAAAGATGTCAGGGTCCCTGTCTATATCTTAACATGTATTTTGTTTATGCAACCTTTAAATGTACAGCCTCTTGGGGTCTCAATAATAATAAAAGTAGTAGTTTGATGACACAGGAAAGCAGTGTGGGATCATGGGAAATGCTGTCTTGTTGTCTCATTTGGTTTCCCTTTGCTTTTGCAAGGAGAGAGTTTCATCGGCAGAACACGGAGCAAACTGCACTGAGTGTAGTCGTGCTCCGTCAGTGACAAATAATGTTTCTTTGGAGGTTGGCCCCAGAAGTCAAAGAGTGGAATTAGTCTCATCGTTTTTAGACATTTTAATGACAGAAATGTTTCATATTATATCAATTAAGTCTAAGTTAAGATTGCATTTTATGTTACACGTTGCAATAGTCAACTTGTCAAGAGGGAGAAAATATAAAACTCAGGTGCGGTAGGAGTCTGGAAAAGGTTCCTGTCTGTCCTCTCACTAAAGCTCTGCCCTCTAAACACACGCACTGCCTGATAAGTGGAGGAGACAGCATTGGAAGAACAGCTTTGTTGATACATTATGTCTCAGTCACCTGCACCCAAACCCAAAACTTTTTATGGCAATCAGGAAATGAAGAGGATTTCACTATCTATGATATTAAGTGTTGTTGAAACAATTATCAGGCATGAGCTTCAGTCCCTTTGTGCATTCTTTGTATTATAATTGTGTGTTTGCACATGCTTTGAAAGTGTAGTTAGCATATGAAAGGTTTATTTTATAGCTTCTCTATGAGTGTGTTCACAGCACTTGTAGCTACTTGTAGAAGCACATTAGTTGCCTCACACTTTTACAAACATTAGTCCAGATCTGGTCTACTACCCTCTGAAATGACAACATGAATGAACAAATGTGAATGTTTCTACATCCCAGGGCTATGAATGAATTTGCATCACATGAAATTTATCAGATCTCCAAAGCAGTCAGTTTGGGTTGTTTTAGTTCCTGGTGGAGTACTGTTTACATCCTGCAGTATTTACGATGAAAATCCTGTTGAGTGCTTATTACAACATTTTGTCCTATATGAGTCACAGCATGTTTACAAAGTTCCAGTTCAAATGTAGGAGTCAGGAAGTGAGCTGAGGGTCATCAGAATGAGAGGGCGATTGGGAGGGAGTGCGGGGGGTGGTAGGGTATACACATTGTGTCTCCTGCAGTTCCCTGACCTACCTCCATGCCGCTGACTTCCACTGTTTGCCCACTCTGTTAACTATTACCAAAAGGCTGTGTACCTTGGCTGAAGCCCAAAACTCTTACACATACTGTGGCCCATTATCAAAGGAGACCTGCACTACAAGCTCTGGAGTCCTTCCAAAAAAGGCACAGCCACAGTTTGTACCTCAAGACCTATCCTAGCACTGCTGCACTATCTGAACACTCCCCCCTGCTTTGTCTCCCCATCTCTCTCTCTCTCTCCCTACCTCCTCTTCATATTATCCCTCACTCTGTCCTTAAAAGCCCTGCTTGAACACGATCATGTTGGTTAAATTGCATTCGCAGGTACTTCACCCACTCACACTTCTTTTTTTTATAATCCCCTTTATGTGTGGATTCATTTTCTTTGGTGTGGTTCTGGTAGACAAGGCAAGTAAGGCTCATGGTCACATGGTCACCAGAAAGTCCTACGCCACCTGCTGCCCAAGTTATCTTGCCTTAGGTTATAAATGACTGAAAAGAGACTGGAAATTCAGACACAAGCAGTCTCTTTTTTTTTTTTTAACCTTTGTGGTTTCAAAAAAGACCAAATGTAGCTCAAAAATACAGCAGCCTTTAAAAATTCAGTCAGGAAACAGCTTCTCCGAAATATGTCTCATGCTGTAAAACTCCCAGACAAAAAAAGCTATAGATGCTTTCTGTTTTTGACAGCATATCTATGGATCTGTTTCACTCAAATGTATTGTTTTATCAGTACCGTTGACAGTCTGAACAGTTATAGACTTTTTGTATTGTTTACTTAAAATAAAGTTTGGAGCAAAAGTACAGAGCAATTTGAGGTCCTTTTTGAGAAGACTTCACAGAATTTAAAGAGCCTAATTAGCTTGCCTGATTTCTACAGACTAGTAGTTTCCCCGTCGCGACAAATCAACTGTTATTGATTTGACTGAGCTTCATACACCCTAACTGCACTGATGATACTGTATGTGATCCCAGCAAAGGCAGTGCTTATATATAAATATTCTTTATCTGCAATGTTCCAAACAAGGCAAACAACACAGGCAGGCAATGTACAAAGGGGTTGCAGACTGATTTGTAGCCAAGTAGGCAGGAAAACAGTCAGCTACAGGAATGAGACAGATAAGCAAACTTAGCTTGACAATGAACATGAAGACAATCTGACAACTGGTTGGAGAACATAGGAGAGCTCTTGCACAGAGTAGGAACAAGTGTATTGTCAAGTCCGGTCATGTTTATTTATACAACACATTCAAAACAACAGGAGTTGATTTAAGTTGCTTCACGGAAACAAAATGTATTGACAAACAAGACACAAAATTGGACAAAGTTATTCTCAAAATATTCTGCCGCGGTTTGTATAAATTAATAGAATTCTTGCGAAATAAATGTAGGTGAGAGGAGCTGACAATAGCCCGATGAATGCTGTGAGGGTTAGACTGTTAGTGTGAGCAGTATAATGATGGTTATTTGATCAGGTGGCTGTCTCTTTATACCTGAATAGGGCGTGCACCCATATTAAGCTGAATCTGTCTGTACACATGGCATCGGCGCTCATGGTGGCATGTAAACATATCAGACTTTGAAATGTGGCGCTTGGAATCTGATTCCTCATAATTGGTATGTAAATAAAAAAAAACTCTTTGAAGTGTGTTTACTTATTTTTGTTACCTCTGTTGGACGTATTGTGGTATAAACATTGACTTCTGGGACCAAAGCCTGGTCCTAATGAGGCAACTGGTTGAGGTTAACAGGAGCATATGAATTGGGGCCAAATACGGTTTGGACATTAACTGGTTATGGTTGATGTTAGTGATAAAACCTTGGTGAGCTTGTCCAAATGAATGGAAGTTATTACTGTGTCCTCACAAGAATAGCTACACAAACGTGGGTGTGTATGAGTGTGGCACAGTCTGTATCTAAAATTGTAATTGCAGATATCCTCGGGCCATGTGCTCTGTTCTGTTGGAGCCTGCTAATGTGGAGAGATAACACCTCTTCCCTCCCTTGAGCTCACTTCCTCTATCCAGCAGAAAGTCTGGGCCTTTTTTACTCTAACAAAGCAGTGGAGACAGAAGCTTCTCATCCAAGCTTTACCTCTGCAGCTTTTAATTAGCTTTTGGGCGTTTACCCTGCCATCCCGTGTCAGGGGCAACATGATCAGGCACACAGCTGCAGCACTGACAGTCACTTTAATCCTTGACCTGAAGTTATTTTTAATCTACATAATGGATCACCTGCAGTTCTCCAGCTTCATATTAAACCGGCAGCAATTGCAGCATTATGTGATGACACGATTGTCAACAATAATAACTGTAGGTGTTGAGATGTATTATTCCGAATGACAAAAGTCAGCCTCGTTGTCGAAAAAAGTCAAAAGGTCACCACATTTATTATGAGTTCATCCTCCTCGTGCTTATCCATCCTGTAATTATTGAAATAGTTTTGCTTCTTTATTGTGTTGACCAACAAGTGGAACTAGAAGAAATGAGCTAAATTCAACCTCTCTGGGGACTGTAAAAAAAAACGTGTGCATAGCTTTCTCTTGCATGTTGATTTCTTGTTGTGTAGACCAGCTGGTGGCAGTAAAAGGAAACAATAAGATTAATTCCTGGGGACCCAGATTATCTATATAATGTTTCACATCACCCCAATTGTGATTTGAGACTGGGCCCAAGTGGTAGAAAGACCCAGCCGTGCACACACTGCCAGCCCAAGCCTTTATGGGGCCCTGAGCGGAATTTGATTACCTCGGAGGCTACCTCGGAGTAGCCTGTGTCAGACGGTTTGATTTCACAGGCATTGACTAAAGTGAAACGACCTGTTTTATGCTGTGTGACAATGGGCAGTAATCTCAATTATTTTCACCCAGGCTGTGTTGCAGAGCTGCTCTTTGTAGTTTGCTATACAAAAGTTTGCATACGGCACTGTATGTAACCAACAAGTGTTGGTTGCATGAGCCTTCTGCTGAAGGGCTGGTAAGTGGTGAGCCAGCTTTGAGATTGAGAAGGCCGGTGTCATTTAACTGGTGTCTGGTTGGTGCCCAGAGGACAAACAGTGGCAGCACTTTACAGTTGGGTATTACTGAAAACTTCATAATAGAAGATACACAATGATGCATAGGCCCTGGCACGGTTAAATTACATCTCCTCAGTTTAAATGTCTGCCGTCGCTGGTGCGTAATTATGTGCGAAATATATAGTTACTCACAACCTCCTAAACACAGTTAGTTCATGAAACAGTCTAATTAGGCACAACTTTAAAATTGGTGACTAGTGAGATCTCAAACATACCACCCACACACTTCCACTACACAAACACACTGACATAATATGCCCTTCAGCAACCCAGTGTTTCCAGTCTGCATGGCAAACAGGGAGGAGAGAGGGCAGTACCCTTTAGAGGGTTTCTCCTCCACGCCTACCATGCCTTTGTTTTCTGGCATAATGATTTTCTTTTGGGTAACCTCTCGTGCCTTTCAGGGCATTGAAAGTAGATCTGTCCAGGGCTTCTCTATTACATAGCCCATCTGATAGGGAGTGCTAGATAAGTCCCCCCAGTATAATAAATGTCTCATATTTGATCTTCACAGGTGGGAGCGATCTCACAACACTGCAGCCAGAGTGTCTCTCATGGGACGGCCAGCACAAACACCTGCTCTGTAGGAAAAGAAAGACACGTCTAGTTGCCTTTTCATGCACACTGTGCCATACAAACACAGCTTGACAAAAACATACACCGACATGTAGCCGTTTCCTGTGACTCTACACTGTCGGTGCTCGGAAAAGGTAAAAGGTTAACATATCCTTGCTTATTCAGCCCCGGCCAACCTTTCAGGAAGCTTTATGGTGCGAGTCGTAAACGAGTTAACCCCCAACCTAGAGCCCACCCTCTATGCCTCACCGCTCTGCAGTGTAGAAGAGAGAGTTGTTCAAAAGGTTCAAAAGTTCAGATACAGATCCAGAGCCGGGCAATCATTGACACAGAAGCAACACCATTTTAAGGGGAGGAAGGTTGTGCTGGAGAAATCAAAGGGAAAACAAGTAGGGTTGGCTCCAGAATAGACAACTGATCATAAATACAGTGGAAAGTAAATAGTGGAAGCAGAATGTCAGCCTGCCTTGTTAGCAGGTATAGTATTGCATGGTTGTGGTCTGAATGGGAGGCATTGGAGACATGGGAGGCAACCATAGCTGTGAGTTATGTTCCTCTAGCCGCGCGGTTATGCAATACTTGTTCCCTCCTTAGCATTCACCAACAGTCAAAGCTGTGGCCTGTCAATCATTTTTCAGGGTGACATTTTCCATGGTGATCATTGGCCACATGGGGCAGGGGTGTGTTTCACTAACCTCCCCCTCTCAGCCCCACCTATGGCTTTAGCTAACTCCCGGGACGCTTTGTGTCCTGTTTGATGGAATCACAGTGACCTGCTTTTCTTCTGTGCCTGTTGTATTTGCTTGTGTCTGAGGCTGTTTACTGTGACATGTGAGAGAAAAACACATTTAAAGGCAGTGGATGTGAGAGTGAATCTACCCCATGGCCCCAGCGATAACACTGTAATAAAATCCATCCATCCATTTTCTCCCACTTTATCTCTGTACATAATGAAATCAAATGCATTAATTAGTTATACCCCATTCCTATTGGTCAAAACACTTTTTTATCCTGGGTTTAAAAACATTTTTGACCAGTGGTGATGTGTTTAATCGGCATTTACTCCTGACTACTGTCACTAGTGGTGCTTTCTATTATACAGTTCTAGCACTACTCGACTTGACTCGACTTGGTGTGGTATCAGGCGCAACATTTTCCATTACTTCATAGTACCTCCTCAACGTTGGCAGGGTAGTGAAATACACCAGACTCCTCTGTTAAATATTGAGATTTTAGAAACTTCCTTGCTAAATGTTGGAGATTAACGCATGCTTAACTGATCTACAGTTTGGCATTGTTCAGTTTGATTCAACTCGACTCTTCCAGTGATGACACTCTCTGCCAATCAGTGGGCAGCAGTCTGTTGATGTCACATTTTAGTATCAGCTCAGGTCGCTTGGGACCTCATCAGAGCAGGTACCAAAAAAAGCACTAGGTACCTGGTACTATCCCTATTGGAAAAGGAAAAACAACCAGTCGAGCCGAGTCGTGCTAGAACTTTATAGTGGAAAAGTGTAATTTATTTCACACATGGGTGACACAAGTGGCAAAAAACAAACAAAAGTGGGAATAGAATATCTATTGGCAATGGATTATAAATGCTTTGCATTGTTTGTCAAATTACTCTTATTCACATTGCTAACCTGTCACACAGAATAGTAGGTGGTAGTATTGACATATGCTATTCTACTGTAAGTAGCCACTATGAAGAAGCTTGAGATCACAGAGGAATAATCATAGCAAAGTTAATGGAAGAGTTTGACCCCAGACCTGTGTTGTTGTTGTCACTGTTGTCACAGTAGCAATGGAAACTGGCATTTCCCGGTTTTATGTCCTTTTTGTTCCCTCTGTTACACTGATTCAGCTCCATTGTAACCTGCATGCTTTACTTTGTCATCATCTACCCGCTTCCTAAGCCCCTTATATTTTTAGATCTCTTATCTGATAGTGTCATGGCAATGCAGAATAAACAAATGGTTTTGCTAGCTGCAGGTTTTTCAGTCTCTGGGTCCTTTGATCAGAGAGGCCTTTTATTTTGCCAAGAAGCTTGAAAAGCTAGAGAGTGGACTGCAGTGACAATGAGGAAGCCAGAAGAGCCTCACTGTGCTTGACTGTGAAGATAAAGAGGAACAGCTGTCATTTCTGAGCAAAGTGTCTGATCTTTTACTGTCCTAACAAGTATCTTTAATGCCTGGTTCAGATCTGATAATAACGCCACCGGATGTGTTCACAAATAATCCAGTTGGAATGTTATGCCACGTAGTTTCATTTCCCAGCAATAATTGTTTTTTAGACCTGGAATGAATTAACTTTCTTCAATGGGACATCTTGACTTTAAGTGTGATTGCACATTTACTTTATCCCATGTGTGGTTGGTTGTATGTCATTGCATTATCCATGTCATTATACAGTTATGTTTATGTACACGTTTGCAGAAACATGTGTGTGTGTAAAGTGGTGCATGAGTTCCGAGCCTCAACATGGTGACATCATTGCTCACTGGCCCCTTTTGTGGGGCTAAAGTTGGGGAGCAGTGATGTCTGCTAGAGAGGGGTAGTGTGGGAACCAAATAGCTGGTGCGCAGAGGATGGGATCGGGTAAAAGCTGAAGTAAATGTTCTGCCCGCTGATGTCCTCACTGGGTGGCCTAGTTCTATGGTGAAGACAGGACGGAGTAGGTTGCTGGTTTCTCTGTGGGCTATGAAAGCAATGGACTGGGACACATAGCACCGTCCTGTTGGATGACGGATGAGCTTGCTGCTAAAAATAACAAGATGGAATCATTCCACAGGGTGTCAAAATATGTACTCCACTCGATACTGAATACATCAACATGTAACGCATGAATGGACTGAAGGGCTGTTGTTCATAAGTTTTTAAACAATTAGATCAGCAATTCTTGTTAAATGTCATGTTTTCCGTGTATGACAGATTAAAAGTGAAGTTTGCAAAGTGCTCACTCTTCTGCACCAAAGTCCATAGAGACAATCAGCATTTTGACCTCAATGGGGGCATAGGGTTTCAAAATTGATGGGAATTAACAGAAATCAACCAGACTTGGGACTTGTAGCATAATCTTGGCTAAAACAATCAGATCTTATGCAAATACAGTTAAATATCACTGCTATCCCTCAACCACAGGAACATAGTACACTACTTCCTGCACCCCTTCCTGCACTGTGCATTTGGCAAAGTTCTACTCACAAATAATCCTCATTCAATACATAGACTTTATGCACTTTGCTTTCTATGTTGTGAATAAATAGAGAAATCCCACACTTTTAACTTTTCACAGATGCTTTGTTTTCTTAAATTAGACATCAAATATGATCGTCTTGCATCACAGAATCGTTGCATCGTGATATCTTTGGTATTGTGGACCATGTATTGTTTGTCATATTGTGAAGTATACTGTGATTCCCCCTATTTGTATTTGACATAGTTTCTTTAATTTATCCCAAATTTCCACTTAAATCTCATTAATTCCCAATCTGGAATATTTCCAAAATTCCAAACTTAATTTCCCAAGGAAATTTCCCACCCCTTTGTAACCCTAATGACTACACAGCTACTTTGACTTTTGATTTCTCTCCTGGCCAATATAACAATGTTGAAGGTACAAAGGTACACACAGAGCATTAACTTCTCCCCTCTGTCGCCAGCTTTCAGCCCAAAATGACAGAGTAATTAATGTAGGAAAAATATTGTAAATTGTCAGAAAATGGGAATTTAGACTTGGCAAAACACAGTTGTATCTCTAATTCCTGTTTATATCATTGCACTATAAACAGATGTAAACAAGTCAATAGTGTAAACCTCCAACAAGTAATGGTTTCCTGTAGAGGCTAATCGCTTGCCAGTTAAAGTGGAAATTATTGCTGTGTACCTGCAAGCCAACACATGACATATCAGTGAAGTCAAGCAAACTGATTGAGAGGAAACATTCTGGAGTCTTTTTGGCCATTAATCATTAATAATTAATTAATTGTGTGTAAATGTGCTGTTTAATTTTGCCTGCACATCCTGCCATTGTTTACTGGATCATGTTTCTTATTATTCATCTGTCTTTGCTAACACAAAATGATAGTCTACAAAGTCCAGCCTTTATTGTGGGTTGGGCCGTGCTATGTTGTCATAATGTTACAGATTATGGTCTTGGTTAGGGCTGGGCAATAATTCAATAACAATATATATTGTGATATAATTTTCCTCAACCTCAAGGTCACAAAGGTTCAATTTTCAATTAAAAACAGTGTATTCAATGAAAAATAATATCATTAATAATAACAAATAATGTATAAGCAAAGATTTGAATACATAAAACATGTTGTGGAAAAACCTAACTAAACCTAATATAAACCTTTGGAGGAAAAAAAAAATGTTTTAGAGAACAAAAATGTATAAATAGTAATTGGCCAATGCCAATTGTTAGAAAATTACAACCTGTCTACCTATCATTCAGGCAGCTCCTTTCCTTACCTTCCTCATATTAATACTTTTACCAACACAGTCACACAGTCGGCTCCTGTTGGAGCAATGTCGACCCTCCCAACCCACTTTGGAGGGAAATCTTAACTGCCAGCACTCAAATCCTGTCAATGAAAAGCCAGCTGTTCCCCGCCCTCTACCGGCCTGCCCGGGCCTCTGTTAGATGCTCGCCTCCATGTACAAACCCCCCTTAACTCACACACACACACACACACACACACACACACACGCACACATACGGAAAGCTCAGGCTCGTGTGAAAGCATGAAATGCCTTACCCAGCAGGCTTCAGGTTACGTCGGCACAGCACCAAGCTATGTCCCGACTGCTAACGAAGGATGTGGTGAGAACCTTATGCTAAAGGCTAGCTGCAGCACTCTCAGCATGGCACTGTTGCCTACACACACACACACACACAAACACACACAATCTTCAAGGCCAGTGGTTGTCAGAGCACAATTCTGTAAAACTTAACCGTATGACAGAAATAGACAGCAGCAGTCTTTAATGTTGGAGTCTCTTGGAGAAAACACAGGCTGTTGGTCGGACCCCTTGGAATAAATAAAGGCCTCTGTGGCCCGGCTCGTACGTTAACAGTCTCTTACTGTAAGAGAAGGGACGGCGTTTTAAAACCATGGCTAATCAAACATGATTTGGAGGAATGTTTCAGTGAAGAATAAGAGCCTATACAGAAAATAAAATGTATAATTACAGAGGATGTAAACCGCGTTGTTCACTCTCATTTTCAGTCTGACGGCTTCCACCGCAAGCAGCAGTCATACATTTAGCTTTGTTCCTATTTTGCTTTCTTAGCTTATATGCGCTAACAGCATGGATAAATGAATGAAAAATAAAAATTATAAATCCATTTCCATCAGCCCCAACTTTATGATCAAATGTTACAGACTAAAAGTTCAGTTAAATATCAGAAGTCGTGTGTAGGAACTACATAACACAAAAAGTAGTGCTAAGATGAACATTTGATAGATTTGAATATGAACATGTATCTTTCTGCGTAAATAATGACTTTTTTTGGTCTATTCTCTTACAATATTTAGTTTTTTGTGTATACGGTAGTTGCTACCTGTAGTGTGTTGGACCTGCTTGAAAATGAGATGATGCACCGTATCATGATTTAAAGAAAAATGTATCACAGTCGCTCACAGTTGCCATCTTTGGCTGTTGAACTAGCTGAGAGTATATTTAACGTCACACAAGCTGTTAGTTTTGTTTCGTTGTGTATATTTGCTTTAATCACATCGTGTTTGGTAACAAGATAGGGTTTTGAAGATGGAGGCGGTGATTATGACTGGAGATTGGTTTCATTCCCGCACAGGGGAGGCATGCTTTGCATAGCCTAGGGATAAAAAAACAGATATATGTTGTATCTGATATCGTTTCCTGTCAATTCTCAAGTCTTGTCTATGATGGGCTGCATTTTTGTTTTTCCTTCCTGCAGAAACACGCTCTCTTAAGACTGAAAGCCTCCTTTCCTGTATTAGATTTTTTTTTTTTTTTTTCTTTTTTTTCCCATTAACTTCTCTCTGTCCTGCTTTTTTTTTGTCATTTAGTCGAGCTAGCTTTAATGAGTGGACTTCATTGTTATTTGGACTGGCCGCCTGCTTGCAGCTGTGGATAAAACTATCTGGTGTATTTGGCACGACGCCCACCTCTGGCCTCAGATTGTAACAGGAGGAGGAGGAGGCAGAGGCCAACACATTGGATGTGCATGATGTAGACTGATGGACAGTGGACAGCTTGCCATGTCTCCACAAAAACAAGAGCGCTGTAATCTACTGTACTTGATGGGAATCCATGGAAACCAAGTGTTGGAAGGGACACGGAGCTACGTTAGGGAAGAGACTGGCTAAAATATTTCAACAATTCACTAATTGATTCTTCCGTATTGTTCTGTGATGTTTTGTTTGTTTCAGTGGCCCATTTAATCTGTTTGTACAACATGCACGCTGGATTATGTGACAACATCAAACTGCTGTGTAAACTCCACCTTAACTTGTGGGTTCCACCATCTCCACAGTCATTTTAATGAGCCAGCAGATGCTGCCGATAGTCAAAACACTCCGATAGCTTATCATTCTATACCTCTGTTGCTGGAAAACGCCATCATATCCATCTCTGACATCAGCTGAGCGTCACACAGACCTCATCTCTCTGAGGTAAATCTGAAGTTTAGCAGGATGCAGTGGACGTCCAAATCACCCAATTCAGAATATACTTAATGTGTGAAGTAATTTACGGAGTGAAAGCTAAGCACAGCTTCGTTAAGACAATCATATTTTCAAACAGTCACTGACCAAAAGCAGCTTTTATGTTACAGAAGTGGAAAAACATTGACTCATTTTTCTTTTAATGACTGAAAGTTAGGTGTTTTATTTCACAAAAGAAGGTAACTGCTTTTTTTTTTTCCCTTTTAATCCCCAATTTAGGGTGTACGAACATCAATACAGGACATTAACGGGTAATTTTACATAACATGAAGAAGAGATAAGGCAACATAAGACAATGTCAGTAGACAACAAAGACAACAGACAAAGAAATACAAAATAAGTAAATGACGCCCCCATTCGCAGAGACTTGTGTTGAATTTTGTTCCCTATTTAATATTTAATTTGATTCAATTTACATTTATCTCCATTCTTTTTTTGTGCCTTTAATTATTTTTAATTAACCGACCCAACGTTTGTCTTATTGCCTTAAAAATAAATAGCCAACACATGGAGAGGGCGATAGATTGGTGTGTGTGCGCGCATGTGTGGATGGTGAGTGTTGGAATTCGAATAGCAGGAGAAAGTTTAATAATGTTTTTTTTTTTTTTTATAAAATCGAACAAAAATCTGAACCCTAGGATAAGTAACTGTTGAGTCGTTGGTATTTATCCACACAATATTGTTTTGTTATTTTATGCAAGTTAAGTGGCTCTCTTTTGCTTCCATGCTGTCACATACTGTACATTTAGGTATGTACATGTATATCGGCATGGGCGTCATAAGTGCCAGTAAGCCTTTAGATTGTCGTCATGCTCAGTGGTTTGTCTCCAGGAGGAGGTTTGGCCCCGGTGACCCGTCTTTTGTGCGGCTTGTGTACTGCACATCGAGTCTACGTTTTTTTTATACAGCTGTGATCAGTGAGCAGAGTGGGCTACTGTAAGTGACCAGTGTGGAAATAAAGGATCGGGATGAAAGAGCACAGATTACATATTCATCTGGCCCATTTAGAGGAAGCGAAGCCTACAGAGATGCCTGTTAAGGCACACTGACAAATCCAAGATTACTCACAGGTGCAACCATGTGACACATACACACACACATATGTGCTTCCATCTTCACTCCCAATCTCTTTGCCCTTTTATATCGGAGTCTTTTTCCTTCCAGGTCTGTGTTTGAGACGCTTGTGTTTCGCCACCTTCAGCTTGGTGTGTGTTTTATCACTGGCCCTCATCGTCCAGGTCTTGGCACGTTTCTGCATGTACAGTCTTTGTCTCTTATCGCCAATCTGCCTTGCTTATCACTTCCCCTTTTATGTGCACGTTTTTCAAGATTTTGTTCCCCTTGTCTGTCGTCGGCGTGCTTTTATTTTTCCACAGTTTCTCATAATAGAGTCCTTCACAGAGGAAGGTTGTGATGTTTCTCTCCTCACGGAGAGATGAGAAGCTGTAAGACAGAAGGGGCACAGAGAGGATAGTGATGTCAGGAGGTATAGATATAAAGCGAGATATCAGCTTTCCTGAAATTTGATCAATTCCTGTTCTTAGTGTATTTTAGATTCCATAATGGTAGAAAAAAGGGTCAAATATTAAACACTAGAAATCGTATTCTTCAGCAATGGTAAAGGAAGTATGCGATAACTTAAGTTCAATCAGTGCAAAACATGTACCTGAATAGATGTTATAGATGTAAATAGAGCTGAAACGATTAATCGATTAATCGATTACTAAATTAATCGACAACTATTTTAAGTTTTTTTCATGATTAAAACAAGATTTCTGATTGTTTAAGCTTCTTAAATTTGACTATTTTCTTAATTTCTTCGCTCTCGATCACAAATAAATCATTTTGGTTTGTGGACAAAAGAAGACATTTGAGAACATCATCATTTCCAGGTTTGACGAACACCGAACATTTTTTAAGGTGTTCTGATATTTTAGGGACTAAACGATTCATCGAGAAAATAATCGACTATAATTTATCTTTAAATCCCCCCTTAGGGGAAATTATTCTCTGCATTTGACCCATCCTAGAATTAGGAGCAGTGGGCTGCCACACTGAGTAGCGCCCGGGGAGCAATGGGGGTTGGGTACCTTGCTCAGGGGTACCCCAGCCCTTTCGACCTGGTGGGGACTTGAACCGACAACCTTCCGGTTACAAGCCAAGTTCCCTTTCCACTTGGCCACAGGTTGCCCTATCATGAAAATAATCGTTATTTGCAGCTCTAGATGTAAATAATTAACACCAATCAGCATGTGAGCCATTTCTGATAGCACACATGGTTTAGTTAGGGGACAATATACAGAACCAAAATTCACATTTTTCTCACGGGCACTCAGTTTTTGTCACATCCATCCATCCATCCGTTGTCTACTGCTTTATCCTCCACATGAGGGTCGGAGGTCACCAATCCCAGCTGGACAGGTCGCCAAAACACAGAGACTATGGACCGTTCACTCTCGCGTTCACACCTGAGGATATCCAATATCTGCGATGCAACATGAGAGCCAACAACTGGGTCATAGGTTCAGGTATTTTCTCGTTCGTACAAGCTAACGTAGCCCCTAAGCCACTGAACTCAAGCAGATATGAAGACTGAGGCCTACAAGCTTTCTAATTAGCCAGATTTGTTTTCAATTTCAATCGCTACTCCTTGGATCTAACCAACATTGACTCATGTCACGTCACTTGAGGCTGTTTAAATGACTTTGCTTTACACGGCTCCCCCTCGAGCCACAAAAGGTCCATCAAATACCTGTATTTTCTCACCAACACCACACAGACTTTGATGTGAAAAAACTGCGGAGATCCCCTTTAAGTTCAAATGTTGCTTTAAGCATTGGCGACAACCACATAACTGGACCTGAACTGACAATTCTGATAGGAGGAATGCTTTCTAATTTTATAGATCAAAGTCCGCTTGTCTGGAGTGCACACAAAACGTCTTTTTGTCTCAGGAGTCGATTTGGAAAGATTAGAGATTTGAGATACCCACTGGAATAATTGCATTAGCTTGAAACGGTCTCATTTTGTGTGACGACTGAAAAATGACACGCCACGTCCATTTACTGGTTCCACTTACTGTGGACTGTAACCCACTTTTGCTGTACGGACTACAACAGTATGAGAGTGTTCTCTGGTGCCCTCTCTCTGTAGACCAGTTGTGTTTATGCAGTAAACACAGCATTTTCAAACCCTCATTTGATTTAAAAAGAAAAAAATAATAATAATAATAATAAAAGAAGTGCCAAAGTTTAAACAATCATTCACTCAGATAGGATCATGAACTTGTTTGGTCGTCAAGCAGTTAATGTTTATTTAAGTGAAAACATGCTGTAGTGCTTTGAATAAAATTACTGGTTCCCCTTTCAGTCAAGTGAAAAGCCCCCCCCCCCCCCCCGCCGGAGAAAACTTGAAAAAGCTGTGTCCTTTCATGCCGACCTAATTTTTAACAAACGATTTCCTGTGCAGTTTATGGACTTTGTGATAAGGTCAACTTCAAAGTGACATCGGTCATGTCTCTTATAACATTATCAGTCAGATTTACGGCCTCTTTAAAACAAAGATATCACACTGGTGTAACATAATCTCTTTTGATGTCAGGGAGTCCATTCTTGAAAACATTATGTTGTGCGTGACGATTGCAGCTTCATGGTGACAAGACTGCGCCCAGGCTACAAATAGTCCAGTATACCGTTTTACTTCTTTTCTTTTTTTTAATGAAGTAAACTAGGAGCTATTATGACTAATAAGCTGTAATGACGCTTGTAGGCAAGTTGTGTTGTAGGCTTCATACCAAGCTAAATTGTTGTTGCATCTCAGATTGGGTATTTAGTAAGTACACTCATATATTGAGTACACCCAAAAAGTCATATTCTCTCCCAGAATTGTGATATTTTCACATTTGTGCTTTTGAGAGGCTCTAAAAAAAACCAGCCACTTTCATTTCTACATGATCTGATTGTGTTTATTGTATTATTAGCAGAGGCAGCTAAATGCGCAAATCGATTTACTGGTTTAATATTATGCATTGATTTTGGAAATATGACCTGTAGGTTATTGTCTCAAGGAATATGTCCTGCGACTTTTGTTTAAGGAAGAGAACATTGTTATATTATTATATTGTTGAATCGCAAGAAATGATTAAATTGGCATCCAAATGTTGTGATAGTCGCTTTATGATAAAAGCACATTATCCCAGCCTTCCTGTGTTACAGTATAGCCACTGACGTATAACACGAATACATGTCCGCTATGGCGTACGTTACAAAAATGGCAGTATAGCAAGCCTCCATCTGCACTGACCATGTGTCCTCCTCCTCCTTCAGCCGCCATATTCACGTGACGATCTGTTGGTGGGCCAGCGTTAATTTGTTTTTACCTCTTTTGTGACCACGTGAGTGCACCTTCCAAGTACTGTGCACTGCATGTTGCCATGCTTGAGAGTGTGACTACATGTTTACACTGTCCTGGGAGCTGCAGAGAGGGCTGAAGTTGCTGCAGCCTTCCTTAATTAATGAATTACTTCACATGAAAACCAAACCGAGCTGAACATTTGGTGTCTGGGTGCACCCTCTCCGTAACTAATTGATTTCAGGATCTTTATTCGGACGATAAAAGCTCAGCGCTTATTTCAAAGTCGTCAAAGACCAGTTTGAGCGACTAATTTGGCTGAGCATCAAACAGTTGTGATATTTTCATCTCAGTAAGATGCAGGCGTTGCCTGAAAAACAGCCGCATTGCAAAGGATGCTCACGTCTCAGCGGCTCTCGTTTGTGCATGCATGTGATGCACGGCTCCATTTAAAATAATGTCTTGCCGTGTGCTGAGGACGCTGCATGTAAACAAACCCTCATGCACTCAAAATAGCAAGTATGTGAATTGAGACAGTGCGACACAGCATGTCTCCTGGCCTCAGCTTCATATACATTAGACAATTAGTGCTGTTGACCTCACTGAACTCTTGACAACAAAAAAATATATAATAATTGTCTCCCAGAATGTCGACTCATTCTTTCAAGCTGTGCCATTCTCTATAAGCAAAACCACAAATGCGTGAGGAGAAAACAGGATGCTTCCACCATCAATCACGTTCTCCTTGGGGGTCTGTCACCTTGACAGGCATGTTTTTGATTCATACCTGATCTACCTGCCTACTCCTCTCCCACATTCTGCCTGATTGGCCTGGAGGGCCAAAGAGACGGCATGCTTCTGAGCGGATCCTCTCCAAAGAGCACAGTAGCTCAGCTGTCGCTCGTCTGCGCCAAGGGCCAGATCCATCGCGTGCAACCACTTCAGCCTCTAATTAAGCTTCTGAAGGGAGCGACAGCCTTTATTAAGAATAGAGATATAACTTGGTGTACAACTGCTTCCTCTTTCCCCCCTCCTTCATGTTCCACACCACAGCTGCGAGGAAGGCAGCCTGTTTTAACCTCTGCGCAGCTTTGAGTGTGTGTTTGATTTATGGTTTTAATACTGAAAATTTGTTTAAAGTCGGTACCTCTCTGCTTGAAGGAGTACGAGTGTGTCGATCTAATTAGGCTTTTGCAGGTTTTTTTTTTTTTTTGGTAGTCATAGTGGTGGATGGACGGCTGTAGCTACTGGTGGTGGATGACTCCTCCAGATGATCCTGTGTATAGCAGCAACAGCGATGCAGCTGGAATTGTTATCTCCTTTGATATTAGGGCTGCATGTAATGTGGAAAACACCCTGGGCCGGCTCCATTTCCTCCTCAGACGGTAGGGGTTTCACATGCCAGTTGGTTTTATAATCCCCTCAAGATTTGTCGTTTATTCCACTAAATTCAACCTTAGCTCTTTAAAATATTTCCCCATCGGGTTTTTTTTAGGAAGAAGAATATAGGATTGCACTTTGTTCAGTTCTTTTTGCATCAAATTAGATATGAGTTGTTTTTATTTTTTTTTAAAGTGGTTGGCTTTTGAACACAGGATTGTCACGCTCAAAGCCAGGCCTCGCTTTGAAGGAAACAACTTAATTTGCACCTGTGGTAAAACTGAAAAACATTTAATAAAACGATGCATCAACAATTCCCAGACCAAGTAGGTGTGGCCAACAAACAACAATCATGCCAGCATATTTACCACAGGGACACTGATATGGCACTCCTGTTTGATGACTGTTTGTCTCTCTATGATAAAACAATATGTTCCGTGGCACGAGTACGAGTGAGGAAGTCCTTTGAATGTCGCTACCCATCTGCACAGAGGCCTTGCGTGTTGAAACACACCCGTCCCTCCTCCTCCTCCTCCCCCTCCTCTCCTCTCCCTTCCCGCCTTCCCATCACACCCTTTGCACTGATCTCCCAGCCCATCCATCCTCCCTGAGGCGACAGTCCCGTCGGTCCAGGCAATGAAACAAACTGACACTCGCAGTAAAACGTTTGCCAACATCACTTCACCACTTCACACTAATGCAGACTCTCGTGCTTTAAGTGTCTGTAAATGTGTGTGTCATGTGCGTGTGATATGAATATTAAACATAGTGGGGTCTTGGCGTCTGTCGCCGTTTGCTGTTGGCAAAATGTTTTTTAGTTATTGTGTTAGTCCGACTAAAATCGTATTTTTTAAAAACATACGTCAGTCCGATTGAAAAGTCAGACTAAAACACCCAGATAATTCAGTTGGGAGTCAAATTACTACTGCATGTGTCCGTAAAGCTAGACTCAAACTGGCCACAGTTCCATCCCCTGAGCTTTTGACCCAGAAATAATAGAATAATATAGGAGGCCAGCACACAGAAGAAGAAAGCAGTCAGAAAAAACATGGTGGAATCCAGACTGTCATGTATTTGATATTTAAAACAATTGTTCAGCTTCTTAAATGTAAATATTTTCTTTGCTCCAGATAACAAAGAAATCATTAAAACTGAATCCTTTGGGTTTTTGGACAAAACAAGACATTTGTCATCATTTCATTTTGAACTTAATGGATTGTAGCTCAACATGTTACCAACTAGCCGGCAGGTAATGTTGATGTCTTTGATGTTGTCTATCAATTGGAAAACACCTAATACTAATGAGCTGGGAGTGGGCATAATTCCAATTAATCTCATTTACCTTTAGGTAAGGTAATAATCAGTTGTCAGTTAATTATTAAATATGAATTATCGAAACGATAAACAAATCCCAACCAACATTGTAGCTTAATAAAGCAATGAGGCTCTTGCTTGAAAAAACATGCAAAACATGTATATGCAGATATTACCTTGCCAACCTGTGGAACTGTGCTCTTTTTACTTTCCGCTTTGACATTTACATCAAAAGAAAAGGGACGTTTTTTTAACTTCTGTGTGTGTGTGTGCTGTTAAATACACGTGAGAAGTAGTGATTCCCAAAACATAGCACCAACATGGCTGTAGCTTCCCTGCACTTCGACTTCTCTTCCTCTTTTTGAAAGTACAAAAATTAATATTAAAAATGAATCACACGGTGTATTATAGGGCTCTGTTGTTGATCATTTATTGATACACTTTGAATTCTCAACTGCTTTTAACTGTTGGTTAATCAGTAACATCCTTAATTGTGTGTCAAACATCATCCATCATTCTGTTGTTTGTTCGTCCCACTGTTTCGACTGGTATTACGGTCCAGTGTGAAACATTGAGGACAGTTTCCTTGGGCAGATATTGGGTTTCCTACTTCATATGTATGTGTGTCGAGATCTATACTCACTTTAATGTGAAAATAGTTAGTTAATAAGCCTGTTATGTTCACAAAGAAGAAAGCCATCTGCAGTCTCACCATTAGATGTCACTTACTCTCACGCACTGGTCGCTCATCCCGTTTTTCTGCTCGATAGGGACAAGTCGCGTCGTCGTAGCTTGCACTTACCGACACAAAAATGGTTTGTAATATTCATCTAAATTATGAGCTACTGTATTTAGTTTGAGCAGCTGGGGTTTCAGTGGTGTACTTTAAAGAGAAGTGTGTGGGAGGCCTGTGGTTGGGCTGATGTTCTGCCCCGAGCCATCGCAAGAGAAAAGAGAAGAAAAAAAAAAAGTCTCCAATAAATAATTAAATAATTTCTCTAAAATGAGAGGGAACATCAGACTCAGATGAGACCTCTCTCCCTCTCTCCCTCTCTCTCTCTCTCTCTCTCTCTCTCTCCCTCTCTCTCTCTCTCTCTCTCTCTCGAGCATAAATCATTGCTTGGTTACTCTTCCTACCGAAAAGGATTTTAAGAGCTGCCAATAAAACAGCCATCACGTGAGAGACACCCTGCGGCTACGCGGCACTTCTATAAAAGTAAAGTAACACAAAATAAGATTTGGTCTTTGTCGAGACGCTCTTCATGATTTATTTTTAACCCACTCTCAAATGGATTTTGAACCAAACAAGGAGGAAAAAAAACCTGTTTAGTCACAGAACAGTCTCAGTATTGCTATAGAATATTAACACATTATCGGTATTATGTGTGAACGTATGGGTGCAGTAGATAATTAACTGTTACGAGAGATCTAAGTTCACCGCAATCCTGCCTTCAAACACAAGTCTGTGCTATTGGTGATTCACTACAGGCCTGTTGTGTTAAGACGCTGTTAAGTGTGAGAGTGACAAAGAGTCGGCCTGAATCATGCACATCTGCTTATTTAACAGTTCATTCCGGGCTACGGCGCTGGTCTGAATACCGAAACACAGAGAGACACACCTACGGTTTACCTAATGCCTTATGAGTACGACGCAGAATTAATTCCTCTGCAATTACTGAGCTTACTAAATCCCATGAGTCACCTTTGCAGAGGCAGATGAAGTCAATTAAACTAAATAGAGGGTAGAGCAGGAAACAAACATTGGAATACTATGTTCAATCTTTCAGCATGAGACCTTTTGGCACTTTAGAGGAATTTCGGTGCGGAAAAGTAAGAGTGCTTTTCGTTGATTTTATGTCGTAACGTCAGTGTTTTGAACATTTTAGAGGCAGCAAGTGATACAGGTAGCAGGTCCTTTGACAATGATTGATACAAATGTTTTGATTGGCATCAATTGTATTAATTATAGTTGCGTTATTTACACAAAATACACTTGTCACGCTTGTTTGGTTTTGCACACGTGCACGAAATGAGCAGATCTTCAACAACAAAATAAAACCAAATGACTTAAGGTCAACGAGTTCCAGCAGCTGCAGGCTGGCTCTGCTCAAACACATTATCTGGGTGTGTTAAACTTGATTAATTAAAAGTTATCAGATTATCAGATTTTGTTTTTTCATGGTGCATTTAATGTGGATTAAAAGTCGTCATTTCATAAAAAAAATTATTTCGAATCAACTGTATACGGACAGAACCAGTATTAGCCTGAACACCAGTGTAACACCCACAGGAGGTTCTTTTTTTATGCACGCCCCCCCCCCCATCCACAGCTCTGTTATTTTACCATTATCCTGCAATGATAAGCAGGTGTGAATAGGAATGGGTGGGATGTAACAATTGGGCAGTGCTGAGTGATCTAAAAGGTCAGGGTTGCCATCGGTCTGGCTGTGATGTGGTGAGAATGGAGCGAGCTGGAGTGTGATGCACTTTGGCAGAGTGGCAGCTGGCCTTTGCCACACTGCACCGCTTGCTCTAAAGGGACAAGCCTGTAAAGGCTGGTCCTGATTTGCGGCCCACCCACATTGCAGTGCAGCTTGAATGGACCTACATGAGGAAAGGCTGTGCTTTCCCCTCCGTCTTTATCGTTTCCCTGCCAGGAGTTTAATTTTATGCGGTTATTTACTGCAGTCTACAATCGAGTTCCACTGCTTTTTTCCCCCCCGTCTCCTTCTCCTCCTCTTTTCCGTCAGGCGCAGGTGTGTGTGCAGTGAACCGTGGCGACGTGTTGGCTCGTGTACAAAGGTTCAAGCACAAAAATGGATCAGGAAATTCTGGTTCCAATCTGCTCTGATTCCCCTCCTTCGCGTGGCAGTAAATGCCCCAAACCAACCCAGAGACTAGCCCACAGCTGCTGGGAAAGGGGGTGAACAGTTATTACCTCTTTGTTGCTGTCACCTGTCTGTCGCTTTGCAGAGCTGAGCTGTTAATGGTTTTCGAACTGAAGTGGCAGTTTGAAATGTATTGTTTTGTTTTTGATTGTTCCAAGAAAGCCATTCCCAAACTGAAGTGTGCCGGGGCTCACTTTGAAATCTGAAAATCCTCTAAGGGCCCACCCGAACCTTAAGATCACAACTCTTATTTCTGAAGTAGGGAAACAACTATGATTCCCAAATGACGACAAGAGGGAGGCACGTTGTACATATTTTACAGCAATTTAAAACTTAATTACAAATACTGAAATACATACATTTGGAAACAACTATCTTTAAGTTGTCAACTTTGTATGTAAGATATTTTGGTTAAGCTGAGTATATAAGTATGACCTTAAAATGTCATTATAGTGGTGTTCAGATTTTGGTTTCCCTGGTTTTGTGGCATCCCTGCGCTACACACCGGAAGTGATTTGTTGTTATGTCAAGACAGACAGAGGTGAGAGCAACATGTTGCAAGAGGACTACAAAGATTTTGCAGTAAATGTTCCAGAAGTGAATTCTATTGCTGTTTCTTGTGCCACCTGCTCCTGCGCTACTGCAGTACACACACAGATTCTCCCTCTGTCAGGTCTGGTCATTTTGCATTAAATAGAGCCCGTTTTCAGACAGAGGCATCATCACCAACGGCGATGATCAAAAGTTGCACGCTGCAGCTTTAAAAAAAAAAAAAACGTCTTGAATTTTTCAGTCAGACTGAAAGCAGGAAAACCCCGGTACAGATTTTCCCTTTGTGCCGTTGGCAGTTGAGCAGAAGAACTAGACTCAGGTGGCAGTTAAAGTGTCAGCATTGTGGACCCTCCAGTTGACTCCAGTTGAGACAGGATTCTCGACTCTCCTTTCATGCCATATGAGGTCACTGTCTTTTGTGCACACACACACACAAACACACACACACCCCGTCACAGAGACTCACAGATACCCATGGTCCCCATGGCCTCAGGGCCAGAGGAAGGAGACCCAGCAGAGGAAGTGTAAAGGTCTAATGTGAGGCTGCTGAGTGACTCTGGAAGGAGACTGGATCAGGTTGCGGGGCCGGCCAGGTCTGTATTGTGAAGATGAGTCAATCTGTCTCGGTGAATGTGCTCGTCTCCACCAGAAGGGACCTGTCTGTGTGGTACACACCCCCCCACCCCTCCCCCCCAACCCACCCAAAGGCACTACCCACAGAATGCTTCAGTGGAAAATTGAATTCCTTTGTATTACAGGAATGTCATTCATGAATATTTGACTGGAAAAAAAGATATTGGGCAAACTTTTTCATGACAATGTCATTTTCTTTCATGGTCTGTCTGTCCAAAAGGAGGTACGGCCCACCCACTTACACCAGTGCCACAAAAAATGACACACATGCTGCTGCATCAGAGAAAAGCAAAGCAATCATACTTTTGTTTACAAAATGAAAAAAGTTCATAGAAAAATTGAGTCTTCATTTGGACTTTTTTTGGGGCGCCAAATTCTCTCTCATTTTAACAAGAAAACATTTACATCACCTCCTCTGTTTCCTTTTTTTTTTTTATTAAACAATGAAACAGGATGGATTGATTTAACTTCAAAGTTTAATCTCGGAGAGGTCGCCATGGCCACTGCGAAATCACATTCTTGAGCCGAGTTCAAACACATTTGAAGAGAAGAGGGATTATTAAATTAAAAAACCTGAATCATAGCGTATGTGACAAATTAATGCTGCGAGTCAGCTCACTGCATGTGGATGTAATTAAAGCTTGAATGCTGAAATATGTGTGTCCCAGCTTACCAACAAATGTCCCATTCAATAGCAGAAATATTTCAAACATTTTTACAAGGATGTCGAAATGATTTCGTCACTTTGATCTCACCGTTGTGGGGGAAAAAAACTCTTCTGCTATGCATGGCGTTTCATGTAAACAATAGCATGAAGATGTTGATTTGGTCTGAGGTATACTGTCAGAACTGGACAGAACTGTCCAGGGTGTACCCCGCCTATCACCCTATGTCAGCGGAGATTGGCACAGTAGAAAATGGATGAATGGATATATACAGTACATATAGATATATGTATATGTACTGTACATTAGGACTGAAACAATAACTTGAGTGTTTTCTTAAAGAATTCTTAAAGAAAAACACGTTTTCTGATTTTTCAGCTTCTTAAATGTGAATATTTTATGGTTTCTTTGCTCCATATAACAAAAAAATCATTAAAACTGAATCGTTTTGGTTTGTGGCCAATAACAGGACGACGTCATCATTTCCAGGTTTGGAAAACACTGAACATTTTAGGTCTTTTCAGGAATTTCAGGTCTCTTGAAATCTGTATATTTTCATCTATGGCCAGCAGGTATATTAAGAAGGATAGGAAACGGTGGAAGAGATCTGGAAGTGGTGTTTTTTTCCAACTTTCCTTGCAGTTTTTCCAGCAATATATTATCCTTGAACTGTTTTACAGTTTCGTTTGAATCAAATTTCCACAATTCATAACATGAGTACACTTCTGGCCAATGAATGCAAAAGATTTACACATGCAGTCTTCATATTCAAAGCAGATATAAACAGTTTATCATAGTTTATTAATAACACAAAAAAGCAAGCCGACTTGAGTTTACTAGAGGTTGAAAATGAATAGCAAAGTAAGGAAGGTGTGCTGTCTGTGAGGAACATATCCTCTCTTTTCAGCTGAGCAGACAGCACAACACTAGGGTTTCCAAATCCCTGTTTACGATGAATTCCAGCCAGTGATAGTAAAAAAAAAAGGGAAAAAAATGCACGCAAAACTCCAGTACAGTCTGTGTTTCCTTTGACTGAATTGAGATGCTCTCTCTGCTCCTGCCAAGAATCTGCAGAAAAACAGGAATGTTTTGTCTGCAGGCCCCCAGAGCTTCCAGGTTTCGGAGGAGGAAGGAATGGCTGAGGCAGATGAACTGCCGCTGGGCTTTTTATGCACCTTAGCCACCTGACCATGGTCTCTCAGTGGTGGAGCAGTGTCTGCTTGTGGTGTTCACTGCATGGCCCCTAAATCATAGACTGTCCCTGCTCAAGGGATTTATCTAGCAGCTACCAGAAAACACAAGCAGACCTTTCATGGCCGGCAGCAGAAGTACCAATTTAAGAGCTTCAGTATGATATGACAGTGCAGTGCTGATGACAGGCCGCACTCTGTTTCGGGCGCTTCTACCTTTTATCCCACAGAAAACACAGCGAGAGTGGTGAGCTGCTCTTTAAAATAGGAAGTACAGCGCCATAATGTTGCCGTGCTGCGGTGGCGGAGCGCCTTGTGTTTTGTTGTCTGAGGCCGCTCGAGTCCGACTCAATACAGTCCGCGGATGCCTCCCCTTCTGTAATTATGAGCCAAATATATTTTAATGAGGAGCGATGTCAAAATAAATGTCATTTTGTGCGGAGCCATTTTCGTTTCGAGCCGTTTCGAGTAAGGTTTCTTTTCTTTTTCCCACTGGCGCCCACACAGAACTACAGTAGGTGGATGCTGTGGGGTTCATTCATCGGACTCGGCGCAGTGTGCCGATGTTCAAAGACGGCCAGACTCTTCCTTCTGAGGTGGCACAGCTCTGTGAAAGTCAAAGCCCGCCGAGAACAGAGAGCAGCAGCCTCGACTCAACTTTACTTTGTTAGTGTCTGTGTTTGTACTGTATACACACTGTATCCAAATAGGACCAGTGATTTATCTGTATATATACTATGGAGACTCGTATGACTGTTTATACAAACTTTAAACGCGTTGAGTGTTGCGTGGTTGTCGTGGCGTCTCTGGAGATAAGCACAGTTTGTCATGAGTTTAATAGGGCTATTACATTTTAATTAAAAATTCAGTCACTATGAAAAAAACAAAAACAATATTCAAATGCTCACAGAGGGCATTCCTATAATGCAACACCATAATGTACCGAAAACAAATCAGCCAACCCAGCTGCTGAATAAAAAGTGCTGAGTGAGTTATGTGTTTAAATTTGCTTAATTTGAATGTGTTACCTAAGATGATAGTCCAAATATGTATGTAATTATATTTCTCATGATAGGACCCTCAGATCCTGCCGTCAGGGTGTAACTGTCTTAAACTACAGGGTACACGATGATCATCATTTGCCTCGATAAGTGCACCAAAATAATAGCAGTCTCGAGAATTGAATACAGTTTAATTGCAGTTGAGTAGTGCCGTTTGACACAAGGCGAACTTGGTAAGGTGAATTTATTCTTTACCTCAAATTGTTTTTGGCATTCAGGTGGTTGTGACTGTGAGTGAGATGTGCTCAGCCTGCTTCACTGCTTTCGTCCCTGTGACAAATGCATGTGCAGAAAGTAACAAGAGCGGAGAATCAGCGACTCCTGCGTCGGGTCTTTCAAAATGACCTCGTTATTAACACATCCCTCCTGGCTCAATAGTGCATGGTGTAATTCACTACATTTATCTATAGTTGTTTTGTTTCACATTACATTTTACGTTCTGATTTAAAAAAAAAATACATGAAGTGTAATTTACTTGTCTACCTTTGACACAGAAGGCAAACATAACAATTATCCCATTAAAATGAACCCTCAGTTTTTTACTGATAGTAGTGTTGAAATAAAGCACAGACCCACACACCTGCACACACACACACACACACACACAGAGGTCATAAGAGAGAGTGGTGTTCCAAAGGGCAGCAGTGTTTACCTGCCCACTTGAGTGGATTCCTCAGCCTGCTGGCTCAGACGCTGAGGTAGAGGCTCCGGTGCCTGTGTGTCTACTGTCTACACTGGAGGCATTCTTAGTCTGATATCGCTGTGGCGTGCTCAACAAAGATGTTGAAAGGCCATATTGAGGCAGGGACGGGGAGTGGATGGGACGGAGAACGAGAGAAGGGAGGGAGTTTGAGGAGCGAGGCGGACTCGCCTCATAAAATTCACTGTCGTCAGCCGGGCTGGAAGTGTCGTGCTTGCAGGGGGGGGGGGGGGTGCAGGTGTTAGCGCCTGTATATGTTTGTGTGTGTGTGTGTGTGTGTGCGCTCATGTGTTGAAGTCAGTGCATCTGTGTTAGAGTGATAAAGAGTGTTGTGTTCAGGCTCGGCTCTAAATGCACACGTACTGCACATGCTCATGTTTTGAGGTCACATTCATGTCACTGCTGACAAACTTATCCCAATTTAATGTTCTCTGTTTAAAATCATGCTTCTCGGCTGATCACGCAGTAGGTCTTGTGTATGTGTGTGTGTGCGTGCATGTGTGTGCATATACTGTATATACATGTATTTTTATTTTTGTGAGGTCCAAAAAACATTGTGAGGACATTTTGACCTTGTGGGGACATTTTGACTGGGCCCCACAACTTTAAAGGGCTTTTTCAGGGTTAAGACCTGGTTTTAGGGTTAGGGTTAGAATTGGGTTAAGGTTAGGTTTAGGCACTTAGTTGTTTGTGTGTAGTTTTTGTATGTACTTGTAGGATCTTTTCTGGCATAAACACTGACCTGGTCAGGACCAGTAGTCCTCATCTATACCGAAACCTAATTTCTGAGGAACTGGTTATGTTTAGGGCTACGATTTGGTTTGGTTAAAGTTACAGATTAACGGTAATGGTCAGTGTTAGGGGTAACACTTTGTTTTAGGCTGATGCAGTGTCCTGCAAAGAATAGCTGTGTGTGTGTGTGTGTGTGTACAGTATGTGCGATAGAGAGATGGAGTGACTTCAAAGCGGCGCGGCAGCATTCTCTCAGCTCGGCCTGTTTACACTGCTCAGTGGAGTCTGCATTCCTCCGTCTCATTTTTCCACGGCATTCCACAAGGAGCTCCATGCGTCTGGCTCCGTGCCCACCGACGTTCGACCCCCCCCAACCCCCCACACCCCCTCCACCCCTGTCCATATAGTACAGCTCATGCATGCTCCTATGCAACTGTGCACTCGATTCTGCCGTTAAAAAAACAGCACACGACCCAAGTGGGACCGTAGCGCTCGGCTGAACGGAAGGATCCATGCACCAAAGCACCGCAGGGGGGCGGAAGATTCTGCCTCCCAGTCTTCCTCTCTTTCCCCATTTCCACTCCCCCCTACTGATCGACTCATGGATTCAGATAGATATCCAGATGTGCAAGCGAGAGTCGGCCTCTCGCTGAGGTTACACAGAAACGTGCGCTGCTTTGTTTTGAGAAGCTCCCACAGTGTTCCATAGCAATAAATTAATGCCTCTAGAGCCGAAAGTGAAAAAGAGCATTGAAAAAGAAAACAATTACGCTGCCAATTACAAGGTGTGTCGCAAGCAGTCAGCGGCCACATCAGACAAGTTTACTGCTGATGTTTTCAGGACTGTTTACTGGCAGGGTTGCTAAGGATGCCACATGTGTTTGGCCCGGGCAATAAGGTCACATAAACATTTGCAAAGAGTAAAAATAACACATAAAAGCCCTTAATTTAGCTGTTGTGTTTACTTGCTCTTTTCCTTTATGACTCCACTTCTCCAACATCGGCCACAGGTGATTATGGGATTCCCTGTGGGATGCAATGGCAGGACGGTGGCAGACACCGACGTCTGCAAAGAAATAGCTTGTTGTGTGTCGTTCCCCTCTCCACTGGATTTAATTAGAGATCTTCCATACTACATACGGACTACGGCGCAGCAAAAACACCCGTCTGAAAGAATGTTTTCATCAATGTTTCCAACCTCTGATGTCGTCAATTCCTATTGTGACACTCCGGTTATTTACTACGCTCTGGTTGCGTAATCTGTTTGACGGTATTTTATGATATCCTCTTTCCAGGAAAGCTGGCTGAACATGCAACGACACGACGCATGGAAATCCTTTGCAGCGTATAGAAAGTATACACACTTGGGGACAGATGTTAAAAGAATCAAGTGTAGAGGGAAGAGGAAGTTATAGGCAAAGTCATTTTTGTCTGTCATTCGTTTGGTGCAGATGGGAGGATGGAAATGCCTCAGAGGGCATTTCAAGAAAATGATATATGGTGTCAACCCCAAACGGAGCTTTACGTTTCTCTGCAGCTGTTTACAGTTATTTCATTTGAACTCGGCGCAGCAGCCAACAGGTGAACCCCACCTGCTGCCAGCTTGTGCACGGTATACATACCAGAATTTCAAACGCAATCATAACGCACCATTTGTGTGAATGTCTGTAATTAAATCAACTTAAAAGCAGCAATTTCATTTCGAAATAACACTCACAGTACATATAGTGAAGTAACATGTATAAACATAGAGATAATGCTCAGATAATTACATCAGTTATTCTTTAATCATTTCTCTCTTTAGGTTACTTTGTTCCTGTCTTGTTTTTAATGGCTGCTGTGGAGTTGAACGTCTACATCTGGAGCTTCAGTCTCACAAAGAGCTTAGATAAGCTAGGATAAGGCTGGGCCTCATTTTAGGAACTACAAAAGCGTTGGATTGCATTTCCAAATGAAAGAGCGGCGTTAAACAACCCCAGCAGCCTATTGTTTTTTTATGTGCAGACATGTAAAATAAAGGGCACCTGTCGCTTGTTTAAAACAACCAGTGAAACTCCTGGTGCTCCGTCTCCTGCAGTAGTTTTATTTCAGCCTACTGCAACATCAGTTAACGTCAAGAAACCTTGCAACATTGTGGTGTAGCAGCATTCTATACGGTGGTCTGTCTGTCTGTCGTCCAGTTTGGAATAGATTGAAATGTTGTGCTGTGGGATGTTTCTCTATCAACTGTTGTACTGCAGTGGATCTTAAACTTTTTGTACCAAGTCTTCAGCTCCACATTTCGATTTTTGCATACCCTGGTATATGCAGTATGTCTGATTTTCCTCCATATACCACCAGTGGATGCTTGCGTACCACTAGTGGTACACGTACCACAGTTTGAGAACCATGCTTGTTCTGCACACTGAAAGCATTGCTGCAAGCAAGGAACAAACAGATTTTTAGCCACATAACAAAATGCTTACCCAAGAAAATGCATTCCTGCTTTAGTCAATGATATCTTAAGAATATGTTTGTCCATGAGACAGGATTTTTGGACTCTCCCACGTCAAATTCCATATAGAACATCTGTGTTTTCAGCCCACGGGGAGATGGGAGCTGATGGTCTACTGCTGCCTCATTTGGTAAAATATATTATTTATATACAATGAAGTCACAAAATGACACAACTTAGTGCAGCAGTGGATCAAGCAGTAAAATGACTTTGGTGAGTGAACAGTTTATACATATAGGGACTTTAGCGCTGAGACCATACCTCAGTATCACCACCATTATAACCACACATCAAAAAAACTGAAATATCCCTTTTACATCATTATTATGTCGACGTGATCTCAGCTCAAAAACACCAGTGTTACTATTGAAAGCCTTCAAGTCCCTTGCAATAAAAATATGATAGTACTAAATTATATTGTTTTATTCTGAATAAACCTTTTGGTTAATGCTGACATTAGTCCCACATTAATTGGGTGTTAAATTACTAATGTAAAAATAAATAAAAACTCTGTGTACCAGAGTATTGTAGATGTCATTTATACTGTAACTGATAAGCCCAAAGGTGAGGCAGTCAAAGTGGTCTCCCTGTGTACAGTACTTAGGTCACATACAGTGTTGCCGTATGACACACAGCGTGTCCCTCCTTGTTTGTTCTCGTCATATTTCCCATTAGTCTCTCTCTGTGTTTCTCTGTGTCTCTCCTTCTCTAATTTGGAGTTCCTGTCTGTAAACGCCCTTCCTCATTCCCCCTGCCTAATCTCTTTCCATGTGGCTGACCTTAAGCTCCCATCCGTGAGTGATTGACACGTAGAAAAGTGTGGGTTTGTCTCATTGACTGATGTTGTGGAACCTGAGAGAGGTTGAGAGTCGGCCTGCGGGCCGGGTGCAGGCCGAAGGAAGCCTGGAGGACGTGTGATGCGGCTCCCGTGTCTACTGGGAAGAGGGATCACTGCAATACTAACAAACTGCAGGGTTACCAAGCCACTGACTTGTTATGACAGGGAAGTGCTGTGTTTATGTTTAACTCGGAGCTTTGAAATGTATAGTGTAGCACTTGCCCGAGGCTGATGGAGTGGCCCTAGTTATTAGTTGTGTATATGTTTAGGTGTGTGTGTATGCAAGCATGTGTGTTTGTGTTAGTAAGACCACAGGACCTGTGCAGGGAATGTGGAGAGAGCACACTAGCGGCGCTCCATCTTTAAACCGTTTCCATGGTGATCCCAGTGCAGCTCTGTCTGTTGACAGACTTTGAACGCCTTGTCACCGGACACACATCGAGGTCTTGTGCTGCAGTTGTCACACTAATAATGAAAGCTGAAAATTGCCTATTGTGTCATATGCTTTGTGGCACACTGCAAAAGGGAATTTCGCTGAGCTCATCATTCAACTATTTTTATTATAATCCCACGAGGTGAAATTTGATCCCGCCAGGCAAAGGGCACATCATCATAAAAAGTACATAATACCACGCTAACCTCTAATGCGATGTTTCTCTTTAGCATCTGATGTCAGATGGTAGTGATGAAGATGATGATGATGATAATGATAATTCAAAAACAATTTCCTCTAACAGTTTTTCCCAAACATGTTTACTTGGTCTTGTTCTTGCAGCTTCTTCACAAATTCTCTGTCTGAATGATTTTTCACCCAGTTAACATTTCCTCAGCCTTGCTTGTTGGGCCCCAAAGAGATAAGTATCTGGTAGACGGGGCGTGGGCTGTGACCGATGGTCGCATAGCTTAACGTGGTACCGGTGCGACGACAACAAGCGACAACATTGAATGCGACGCGACAGATAACAACAGCTGTTGAGCTGTTTGTCTCAACAAGACAAGTCAAGCTTTGTATGAGAATAGACTGCAGGCGTTTGCTTCAAGGAAAAGTGAGGAAAAGAAAGGACAAGAGGGAGGTGAGGAAGAGATAGAAGAGAGAGAGACCAGGAGCAGAAATGCATCAAGTTATAAGTTTAGACAAGACAGTTCGGAATCAGTGATGACATGTTTATAGAACTAAGATGTCATTTATACAAGCAGCAGCAGAGATTGCTGATAAAAAAATAAAATTACACTGATATCAACTTTAATTATAGCATAATAATAATGGTGATGATTTGATACGGTAATAATAACAAAAATAGCCTCGAAACTGGATCTGGATCCTGTAGCCTGCAAGTCGAGGACAGAGACACGACGCTTGCCTGCAATGAAAGACCGACAAACTGAACTTCAGGCAGCCTAAAGGAATCGCGCTAAAAGAGATCTTTACATACTTATTACTTATTTCATATCATAGTTTGATAGGTGTCATGGCAAGGTTCATAAATGCCTCTTTAATGGGCCAGATCAAAGGGTTTCTGTCCCCAGCAGTAACTTTTAGATATGTTAATATTTTTTTTTCCACCTATAGGGCATCGTAACTCCTCCACAAAATCTAAAAATCTTGGCAATAAAACACAGGTGTGTCTGTTCCCAGCTCAGTGCATCGCAGTTAAACTCCATCATATATGCTCATTACTGGCACGCAATTTGCACGTATAAGTAACATATTCGTCTCAGGCCTGTAATTTTGTTGAAAATATGCCATATCATCAAAATGTAGGCAGGTTGACTTGTCAGCCGCACACCGCCTCCCTCTTTTCCACTTGCTGTTTTAAGCTGGATTGCAAACGAGCTAGCTGTCACGATGGAAGTGGTCTTGGATGCAGATGAGCATGTCAGACGAAGGGCAAATGCAGGTGTCTTAATGTTTTTGACAGCACAGGATGTTGCGCATCGCAGTGCGTTGTTGGGGCTTGTAGTACCCACTTTGTGAGCAATATGGAGTCAGGCCAGTAAAAGAAAATTAAAAATCATCTCATGGTTGGGATATAATTGTGCCCTGGGCCGGATCTGGCCTGTGGGCATTGAGATTGAGATGTGTTCTTCAATAAAGAGAAGTGGCACCTTTTGTTTGCGGAAATACACCGATAAGCATCAAAATTGAAGATTAGAACTGGTTGCCACACATCCTAATCAATGAATGTAGAATTGGATTTCCTCATATGGTATTCCAGCAACATAAGCACTCAGCTCTCTCCTCATTTCCCTTTCTTTAAAATCAGCTCCTCTTCTCTCTCCAGGTTCTTTCTTCTCCGTCTAATCCCTTTATAGAACAGAGACAGTCTGACGGGCCTGGAGTTAGGGCAAAGCGCTGCTACTTAAAGAAAGCGCCCGAGCAAATTTGGGGCTGGTGGTAATTATTTGGGCCTCATTATGGGATCAAGTTTCCCCAAGTCATTCTCTGTGGTAACCGTTACTGGATATGGGGCTGACACTGTCAATAAAGCGAGGGGGGAAAGATGACACGCCTTTTGTTTTGACAGGACTAAAGCAGTAATGCGTCCTGTTCGTTTGCATTTGCAAAGAGAAGAGGAGAGGCAATGGTCTCCCAGTCTATTTTTCCAGATGCTCCAACAGAGAAAAACTCTCCGCTCCACTCCACTCCACTCCCTTGGCACCGGGCAGTCCGGCATCACTGTAACAGCCTTTCATGTAAATCTACTTAGTGTAGGGTCATGAGATAGTGGCCTGTTCAATTGAGGACTGTGGTACGAGGAGTGTGTATCTGTGTCATCTGTGGCACCGAGAGCCGCACCACAAAGTGTGCGTCCAAGCCAGCGTTGCTTAAATAACCGTCCAAGAGCGGATATGATTTTTGAGAAAATACTCAGTGCGTTGGCTTTCAGCGCCCCCCGAAGTAACCGCTGAAATTTAGAGACGCACTCCCACACCCTGCAGGACCACAGAGGGACTGTTTTTTTGGCACACAGTGCACACGTACAGTATGTCCACATGCAAGCACATGCTCCAGTGCCTTTAGCAGCAATCCATAGCCTTGCTTCCACCCATTAATCCTCAGTCAAGCTCAGTGGCAGACCTGCTGTCTAACTCATACATACACAAGTCCAGTCTGTAAGTAGAGCTGCAACTAACGATCATTTTCATAATCGATTAATCCGTCCATTGTTTTCTCGATTAATCGTTTGGTCCATAAAATATCAGAAATGTTGACCGGTGATCGTCAAACCTGGAAAAGATGATGTTCTCAAATGTCTTGTTTTGTCCACAAACCAAAATGATTCACTTTTAATGATTTCTTTGTTGTCCAGAGCAAAGAAATGAAGAAAATACTCACATTTAAGAAGCTTAAACAATCGAAAATGAAAAAAGATTCAAACTGATGAATCGATTATCAAAATAGTTGTCGATTAATTAAGTAATCGATTAATAATCGATTCATCGATTAATTGTTTCAGCAGATCCCAGACCCCTCTTAATCTAAAATATGTTGCTGTTACATCTTGTTGCTCAGCTTGGCAAACACATTTCCTACTAGAAAGTTGATCCTGTTGTAGAATCAAAACGGCTTTGATTTACAGCCCCAGATACAGCAGCGGTAATGTACACAAAATGTATTATATAAGTATGTGAGAGAAGTAAAACGATTACAAGCTATTGAATTTGCCCTGAATGAATGTGTTCTTACAGAGCGCTGACACGTACGCCTCGCTTTCACGCTTGATGCTGAAAGTGCCTGACACCTGGTGCTTAAGGCGGCTATTGCAGGTCACCAGAGAAGTGTCTACTAACGATTATTTTCAGAATTGATTCATCGGTCAATTATTTTCTCGATGAATCGAGTACTTGTTTGGTTCGTAAAATGTAAGATAATGTGTTCGTCAGTTCACCAAACACAATATGGTGATGTTCTCAAATGCCTTGTTTGATGATTTCTTTGTTATGTGGAGCAAAAAAATGAAACAGAAAACATTCCCATTTAAGAAGCTGAAAAAACAGAAAGCTTGTTTTAATTATTGAAAAAACACTCGGACCAATGAATCGATTATCAAAATAGTTTAATAGATTAAGTTATTGATTAATAATCAATTAATCGAGTAATCATTGCAGCCCTAAGACTGGTGTCCTCTGTTAGGTGAACTCTGTCCATGAAAAACCACGGCGGCAGAGACAACGGCCCCCGTTTGGACGGTGTAGTGTAATATTTGTATAAGATACTTCTTTAGGACCTTTTCTGACATAAACATTGACCTTTTTAGGACCAGTCATCCCCATGGAGGGACAATATGTTCCCTTGTTATGTTCAGGGACAATCATTTGTTTAGTCTGTCTGAATGAATGGAAGTCAATGAAAATCTCATAAAAAAACGAAGTGGAATAGCTGCACGAACCTGCGTGTTGGAGTTTCAAAAGGCGGAGAGAGTGAGAGAGAGAGAGACAAAGAGATTTCATTAGATATTAAGTCCAGACGTGGGAGGCTGAGTCACGCGGTAAATCACAATCCAGGCAACAGATAATACAATCTGTACATTTGTACAGATTGTGTGTGTGTGTGTGTGTAAGTTGATTCAGTTCTTCCCTGATGTGCACTCACCTGGCAGCCTTTCCAGGCCTCGGGGCAGAGCGCCATTAAAGAAGAAGTGACTCTCAGTGGTGATTTATACTGTTTGATAGAATAATCACATAGTGAAATATTTCTTTCATCTCCTTCTTAACCAATCTGCTTCATTTTGATAATGTTGCTTATTCAGCCAATAGTTCCTCAGAGGCCCTCTGACCTCAGTGACTGGTAATTGAGTGGTGGAGCTTGATGAGAGGTGCAAACCCCCCCCCCCCCTCTAACACGCTGACATAACTGCCTGGGCCTGGTTCCCTGCTGGCAGCAGATGAACTAGAAAACTCTCTTGCTGATTATTGGCAGATGAAAAAAGAAGATCTGCAGGGCTAAGCGGAGGGGGAAAAAAAATCTTATTGACTTCTCACCACAGCTACTATTTATTTTCCCTTTTCTGTCCCTGTATTTGTTTTTGAGGCTGTTAGATTCTTGCCTTGGAATATTTTTGGGGTAGTCTTTGATTGAGCTGGAAAGGAATGCCTTTAATCGTGGCTACAAAGAAACCAAGGGACATGTCCCCGTCAGTTTTGCAACAGATCTAGACAGATGAAGAGGAGGAGGCGTAATGAAGGAGTAAGCATTGTTAACAGTCTGTGGGGAACTGTTTGCGTGCCCTGTGGTCACTTGTCCCTGTGAAATGGAGACTCAGTGATTTGGTTTCCCAGGCCCCTGTTTCTCAGGGCCATACAAAAACCAAACGAAGACGTTTCAATCTCTCCTCGATGCCATTTATAGTCATAGCATCAGCGTGTTTCCAAGTCGTAGATGACACCAATGGTGGCATGTATGGGGCGTTCGCAGCCTTGTGACTGAAAGTGGCATTGACATATCTCAAATAGAAGATAAGGCCTGCAAAACACAGACCCGTGGTTTCTGAGAAAGCCAGAGGAAACGCAGCACAGCCGCTCCTCCTGAGCCTGTTTGGCTCATCTTTGGGATTATTATCTGCTTTATTAGGTATGATTGCACAGCCCCGTGCATCAACATGTTCAAATATCACAACAAGACTCACACACACAATCAGGTAAGCCCTAAATACTCCGATGGTGTCGTAAAACCTGATGCTTCTGAGTAAATGTAGCCCTTTCCCAACATTTCCCACAAATCAGCGAGAAAAAGAAAAAGAGCAGAGGTCATGGCATCGATGAAATTGTGTCATTTGAGGATTTTTTTTCTTTTTCTTTGTTAAGGGCCAAGTTTAACTGTAGGCCTCTAATTTTGGCCTAGTAAATGCAGGCTGGTAAAGGCAGCTGGCAGCGCAGCATGCGGCCCAGGCCAGAGGTTCATGCTGCTCTTACAGCTCGCCTGCCTTCCTGAGGGGCTGCCATTCGGTAAGACCCTAAACACAACGATCATGGCACCACAGTCCATCAGATGCTCATTTCCTTTTCACTTGCACCCGGGGTGCAACGAGGTGTTTTGCTTGGACTCCAAGACGTTGCGTGTTTAGGTTTTTGTCTGATGTTCATCCAAAATCTCTTTTAGATAAAGTCATGTGCACCACCATCGCCATGGTTATGATGACAACAAATAAACTGCCGATCAGCATCATACCAATTTGTCAGTCTATTTTGATTGTACTTAATCTGTGAGACAAAAATAAACGGACGGGGCGACTGGCGCTCAGTGGCAGAGCGAGTCACCTTTGGACTTGGAGGCTGTGGGTTCAATTCCCGGGCATTGAGCAAGACACTTAACCCCACATTGCTCCTGACGATAGATAGATGATTATGATGATAGAGAATGTGCTGCATCAAGACTAGAAAAGGACTAGATAAATACAGACAATTTACCATATCAGTACATTGCAGATTGTGATTTATTTTTTAAATGTAAAATAATTCCCAAACGCCACAAAAACCTTAAAAGAGGAGCTGTACAGATATTATAAACAGGGCTTTAAAGCAAACTGTAAAGCAAGGCTTAAACACCTAAATGATTAATTGCAATGTTAACATATTCGTTTTGACAGCATTAATGGATATATTATTTCCTGTAATTCATAGCTTGTATTTTCTTCTAATTTACTGAGGTATTTCAGAATCTTTCAACATACACCACCTGGTCACTCCACAACTACTCCCCAGGGTACAACCGTCAACTATCCGCGGTATGAAATGACTTGTAATGTCTTATTGGTTAAGTCTGTTGATGTATTGGTTTTTTTTTACTACCGCATTAATTTGTCAAACCATTCATACAGCAGCGATATTAACGACCACGCGGTCAAAATCAGCCGCGCATATAATCCTCAGCCTGGAGCGCTGTTTTTGGACACTGCTTGTTTTCCTAGGCTTATGCAGTGAAAATGACCATTAATACACACAGGAATGAAAAGGCCAGCTCCAGTTAACGTTATCCAGAACATTATCGTTTCACAGTGACCTGTCGCTCATTCTTTTACATAATAACACAATAACTCATGGAATCATGCTGACTTCAGTCCAGAGACACATTTGACACCTCAGCTTCTGCAGCTGACATGACCGGAGCGCACATGTGATGCCACAGGTGCTACCAGCAAACCAAACCGTCCTTTAACAGTTCTTTAAACAGAGGATTATTTTCTCCAATTATGACCAAAGTGCAGGAAAAGCTGTGAAGGAGGGTCATTAACACACTTGAAAGGACTTCACTTCCCCAATAAGATTTATGACTGGTGATAGGTTACTGTGGTATGTGAGTCTCTAGCACTTCCACAGTCACTCCACACTATGTGCGTCACTCCTACTGATCCCCGGATTTTTCATTGACTTTTATATTCCCGCCCCACCACGGTCCCTCGTCTCTCTCTCTCTCTCTCTCTCTGTCTCTCTCTCTCTGCTTGTGACAGACATGCACCAGCCCTTTGCAGCACATTACATCAATTCCCCAGAAGCGGAGGGTGCCAGCTGTTGATGTCACCCATGGGTCTTTTTAATTTAGGGATTTCCGCTGGGTGAGATGAGGGGGAGCCCCATGAGCTCAGCCCACAGCCACATGAAAAGGCCCACCGACATGATGGGACTATCCAGGGCAGGGCAGGGCAGGGTGGGTCCGCTCCGCTGGTGTGTGTGTGTGGGTGGGTGAGTGAGTGAGCATGCACGGAGACTGCTCGCTGCAGGGTAATCTGTGAGCTGCAACAAGAACTCATCATCTATACTAGTGCTGCGCTCACTGATGTCATCCGAGCAAATAAAGTGATACACGGGTGTGTTTTCCTTGACTGCAGTCGGTGCAACCCCCTTGTCCCTGTGACAGCTTGTCTGTGACTTGCAAACACTGCTGCTATCCCTTGAGCTCTTAAATGCAGCTTTTCAGCAGCTACGAATTTCCTGCCTTTCAGAGGGGATCAAATGTTCCTTCCAAAAAAACTATCTCTCATTCTTTTAGTCCTCAAGGCTTTGGAGTGGGAGTGAACATCACCATCCGTGTAATTGATTTTTTAGGGTGCCTGAGATTTCCTCTTGATTTTTACTGGGAAGGAAACGCCTCAATTTGACACATAAAAGCATCTATCGAGTGCAACTGTTGTGCTCTAATAGCATTAAACACCAGTTCTCAATCTTTTTTACTCACTCTGATTTACTCTCAGGTTACGTGTCGTACATATGGACAAATCAATTTGGGATGAAAACATTGACGTTTTACATATCACATGCCTTTACCTTTCTTCATCAAAAGGAAAAATCTTTTTTATTCTTCCTGGTTCTTTTGTTTTTTTTGGTTTCATCACTATTGTCAGCGTGTTTGTATTATTAGAACTTAACAGTCCCTATAATATTTCAGTATTTGTCGTTTATTCACACTGGCATCCATGCTTCTTGCACTTTTCTCCAAGGCTGCACACCTTCAACTCAAGCACTCGCTGTGGTCACAGCAATAATAATAATAATAAAATGCATTCTTGATCCCAAAATAAACATCTGTGGTGTTTTAAAGTTCTGCAATTGTCCCTTTTTTTCCCCCCTCTCATAACCCTTTTCTTTCTCTGACTCTTCCTTTGCAGTATCACCCTTTGTCTCTGTGCAACACGAGCGAGGATGAACGGCAGGAGAGTGACTTCATCACCATTGTCAAGCTGGAGCACCGAGTTCCCCGATGTCTGCCGCTGCTCGATAAGGTACACACCGACGTGGCTTTGGCCGCTCCATGCATTTCTGCCGCTTAAACTCTCTGAGAAACTTCCCTCTCTGTGACCCCCTTCCCCTCCCAGACATGGCAGCAGACAGATACACCATCTTGCCATCTTGTCCCGCTCTCCAGGATCCCTTCCGCTCTTGGATTTAGACTTGAAAGACAAGATAGTTTTAGAGGGAATTATTTGGCAGGAGTGTGATGTTTTGTTCAGGACACTGATCTTTCAGAGTGAGGGCTTGGACAGGAGAGGATGGGCTTAACTCAGCGCTGCTATGTAGCAAGTGGCAGTGAGCCCTGGCTTTGGATGTGAGGCTTTCAAGCACCAGCTGTCACTGGTCCGAGCCCAGCCAGCCAGAGCCAGACACTTGGTGTTCTCCATTTTTGCTTCCCTCTAATATGAACGCAGTCCGAGCTCCGTAGAATCCACCCACAATGGTTTAGATGTGTATGTGTAAGTACGAGAGAGTTGACCTAAATCTCCCTTATGTTTAAGTATTATACCATACACACTCCTAACTTAAAAGTAGCAGATTTAAAACTGTTGCTATTTTTTCCCCCGTTTTTCAAGTGGTGACAAATTAGCGGGCAGGAGAATAGTTCGGCGACTGCCTTTTTTTAGCCTGTGTTTTCTTTTCCCCTAATTTAAAGCCATGTTTAGGAGCTGCCCGCCGTGGCGACGATGTAGAGACATTCCCACACTTCCCCACTCCTTTCTTCCTCCTCCTGTTGCTCTCTCAGTGGGAACCGAATTGGGGGGGGAGGGTTGTCACTTCGGGCTGACTGTAGAAAACAGTTTTGATTAGAGCCTTAATGGCAACACTGTGTTGTCCCATAAACAAAACTCGGTCTCTCCCTCATGCAGAAGAACCCGTGAACAAAAGCCTGCTGCTTCCGAGTGCTTTCTCCCTCCCTGCAGACTGCCTTTGAAATCAGGAGAAGTGAAGGAGGCAGGGAGGGAGGCAGGGAGGGAGGGAGGGAGGGAGGGTAGGGGGGTGCTCTTCCTTGTTGTTTTGGTCGCCTGGAAAGTATGTGTTGTCATAAACTCCACTCCAGCCACCTGCATCCTTGCTTCTTCAGTGAGATTCAAAGCTTTTTGGTCGTGGTGGATTTATTGGGGATTCGTCATGCAGCTGTTGAGGAGTTTGCTCTTGGCCGTTTGAAGACGATGAATCAGACGGTTTGGGATGTGTGGTGCTGGGTCAGTTGTGCTCTTTGAATGGGACTTGTTTACAGTTTAGTCTGACTGCAGCCCGCCCCACTGATCTATAGATACTTGGACAACCACAGAGGGTTCGTGTTGCACCACATACACTCAGAATAGACTGTAAACCAAACAAAGCAAAAGTCAAAACCTTGAAGGATAATGTTTCATTGTTGTCCTTTGTTTTTATTTTGGTTTGCAGAGGTTCTTACCTCCTACCATCACAGGGAGATTCCCTTTCTGATTCAGCCTTTCCCTCTAATGCTTTGTTTTACTTGGCTAGGTCTCATTCACAGTATCACTGAGCATCTTGAGGAGTTAAAGGTAGATTTCGTGAGCGAGGGTGTCGCTGCTGCACCTGAAGCCTGGTTCACACTACAGTTTGCAGCACTCCAATTGTTATCCGATCTGCCAAAACACTTCGGGAGGTGGTCGGAGACGTATTGTGACCACATTGAACAGAAGTGGAAATGCAACGAGCAGAAATACGTTAGTGGCTCCGAGCACAGCTAATGTGAAGGCAGTCTCCTGTGCCTTTGAAGGTGTGAATGGGTGTGAATGGAAAATACTGAATGATAAAACTGTAGTGTAAAGCTGGTCCTCAAGACTAGAAAAGCGCTGTATAAATACAGACCATTCACCATTTAATTTAAGCCTGCTTCCATGCATTAATCCCCTTGAAGAGACATACATAGTTGTGGGCTTCTCCTGGTGAAAGACTGCGATGTCACAACCACCACCGTCCCCTGTGTAGTGTGACTGTTAAGATCACAAGACAGCATGAAATACACGGCATAATAAAATAATTACTTTTTTATCATTGTACACTCACCTGATTGTATGAATTGTTGTTTTTCATTCAATGAGCCTTTTATATTTACATCAGGAGCTGGGTCAGTGCTACGGCATGTTTTGGCATGTTTTTATAGTAGTGAACATCTTTTGAGGTTTAATGCTAACTGAAGGCTACATAGGTTCTCCAACACACTTGTAACGAAAGGGTGAGGTGAGGGATATTTTGAACTGTACCTTTGAGAGACGTTCTCTAGATACCTCAAATTTCCCTAACTGAATTGCCCTCACCGGCCCTCCTGGTCATATTCTTTACGGTATCGCTGGTAACTTCTCACCCAGATTCACACACTTTGGGGAAAATGAGCATCATTTCAAATTGGAAGTATCCAAATCTTCAGCTCTCCTTGTGCAAATGCCTGAATCAAATCCCTCCACCACTCCAGTGGTTTTGCATCATTACACAACACAACACAAGCAGAGGCCACAGCCTTTTCTTTGCCAGCAAGTTGTAAGTGGAAGTGGAAGTGATCCGTATGCTTTCCACCAGCCAGCCTGGCTTTTCTGTTTATACTGAAGCCATGGAAATGTTCTCGAGCTCAGTCACAGAGCAACACATGACTCGATGAGAAAAGGCACCACAGCGGTGCCTGGAGGGCTTCTCTGCACCCTGCACACGAGGCTTACCCACCCTCCGAATCAATGATCTGTGCTTTGTGAGAAAGTGATCGGACTCTCTGCCACTCAAACTGCAGCTATGAAAAAACAGCATCAGTATGAATCCATGCTTCTGTGAAAACAGGTCTTTGCAGTCATTGAAGTTTTAGCCCGTGTCTAAACTTGTTGACTCTCACAGAAGACCTTGCTTATTGATTCTGCTCCTCTTAGATAAAAAGAGGTTTTGGCCTAATTGTGCAGTAATCCTGTTTTCTTTAACCCGGGTTTTCGTTTGTGTGTGTGCGTATGTGCATGCATGCTCGTGTGTGTTACTGGATCAAATTACCTCGAACCTTCCAAATCTTTCTCAAACTATTAGAAAGGTGGCTTCTCTGTGTGGCGGCAGGCTTTGCGATCCAAGGAGCATCACTCACACAGATGAACATCCAAACGACACTGCTAGGACATGTTTCGTATTTGTAATATTATTATGTTATATGATCGTTCACATTGAATATGACACCTTCGAATAATAGTTCCAAAACAAGATGATTGTCAGAATACATCCAAAACTAAAAGATAACTTCTAGTAGTAGTTCAGATTGTGCCAAACAGCCTGCAGCCGGAAATTCCTTTTGATCAAGTTGAACTGCCATACACACTAAACGTGGATCGGTTTTTCTGTCGTGTGTTGGAAGAGCAGAGGCAAATACGTTTGGAGATTTTGACCATGGCAAACATTATATCCTGACACATAATCATGTTAGTATTTGAGTCTTTACTCCACTGTGGCCTGGGGATACATTAGCTTTAATGTAAAGCATGAAGATTCAGTATAATATTTTTCTAAAAGTTTTATTAAGAAAGAACATTTGCTGGTGAGCTTCGAGATACACAGATATCGTAAAAATGTGTATTTAATTATACAAGATACAGACTGTAAGCTAATTTTATTGTAGCAAAATTTTATATGAGAAATAGTAAAAAGCCAAAGTCAGTGGTTCTTATTTTGAAAGCCAGGTTGAAAGGAAATGCTGCGATGTAAGATTGGCTGATTGACTATTATGTATGGCATGACTGCTCAGTTACACTAATAAAACCAAAGATAACACAAAATGTGCATTTTATTTCATGAGAATATCCGTTAAATGAGGTACTAAAATTAAAGATATTATAAAAACATTTTTTTTATAAGAATTAATATTAAACCAAATGTTAAATTAAAATGTGTGTTTATTTTGTAAAAAAAATAACTTCTCAGAACATAATATAACATTATTATAATTTTTTATTTTATTTTAAACCTGCCTTAAATTGTTTTGACAGGAAGTCAAGTCAAGTCAATTTTATTTCCACCCTCTCCACAAAAACCCTTGTACAGGGAGTAGTCCTACTTCGCAAATGAGCAGAACAAATTGGGTTTCCGATACAAATTGGGTAATGACAGTGTACACACTGTATAAAGGACACTTTGAAGTGGAAGCTTTCAGAATACTCAAGAGTTATCAGGTCGCAGTTATGATGGGGAAGTGTTTAAAAATACATAAAGTTTAGATACAGGGTCTTGCCTTTCTGACTATATTCAAATGCAACTGTTGGACCTGCGACCAAAACGGAGGTCTGATATAAACACACAGAAAATGAGTGTAATGTCACTCTCTCCTACTCTATATACAGTATATTATTTACATAGTTTGTTTCTTGATATCTTCTGCGACAAATGTTGCGTATTGTACCTTTAAATTAGGGCAACGGGCTATGACTAGCAGCAAATGTCAACCCATGGACACTGCAGTGTTAGGGCATGTGCTGTAACCATTTTGTCCACTGTGTCTTGTCCTTAATGGCCACTGAACCTTTGTTTCTCCCGAGGAAGAGATGGAGGACACAATGAGTGACTGAAGAAGGAATAACTGTATAATACTCACAGTACTCGTAAAAACTCGTTCAAACCGTGGCCTAAACTTTCAGGACAGGATAAGTCGTCCCAGGGACAGGAAGTGCTTGAAAACAAGGGAAGCCCATTTAGGGAGGGATAAATCATGGTCCTCATGACAATGTTTTTGTCTCCTCATGTCTGCTTGTCTGTAGGGGGTGACACTGACCTCAGGCTGTTCCTGCCTGCTGTTTTTTAGCACAGACAGGGGCTGGAAACGCTATGGCAGCTGCCTTTGGCTTCTTTTCCTCCAGTGGCTGAGTCCAACATCTCCAGTTCATCGGAGACCAGTTGAGGAGGAGGGACACAGTGGAACATCTGGAAAAAGGGGGATATTTTAGCTTTTAAGAGTAAATGCAAAAAGCAGCAGGTACACAATGGACATTTTGGCCTGTATGAAATGCGTCAGTGTGAGAAGACTTCTGGGTTCGCTTTGATTTCCCTCCCAAGAAAAGTCATTATTTGCTCGTCTGTGCCAGATAGTTGCATGGTTGTCTTCAAAGGCATAAAATATGACTTTCTGTCTCTTTACTTCGGCGAGTCAAAGCTAGATATGAACATTTGCAACCTTGGCAGTGCCTTGCTAATCGACCGGCAAGGACCATACACCTCTTTAAGTGCTGCATGGACTCTTAGATTAGTCTTTTAATCTTTGAGGCATACAAAATACACACACGCCACTGCATTTTTATTGTTTCCAATATGAGATAAACCATAAATCACTCCATTAAAAGTTTGCAAACCACGTGGGGATAATTCAAAATATGTTTTTCTCTCTTCTGAGCGAAAGGTACAAGCCCTTTCTTCCTGTTATCCTGAGGGTCATATTCTTTATGCTCCCTGTCAGATCGGTTTACACTGCTTTGATCATTTCATCTTGAATGCAACTGCTTGAAAAGTGATGTAGAAGTAGCTTTGGGCTTTAATTTGTCAAGCCTCCCTTTCTATCAAGCACTGACAAGTGTGTGTGTTTTTTTCCTGCTTTTTGCTGCTTCAAGAAAGTGCCTTTCAGACATTTCCTCCCTGTAGCAGTGCATCATTCCTTCTCTCTTCAGTAAAGACGGAACTAACTAACCACGTTCCACTATCTGTGCCTGTTTGACCCGGGCGACGCTGTCTTTTCCCCTCCCATTTCCTCTGTTGCTAAAGTTAGGCGCTGTCTTAGCTCACCATATCAATGTGAAGATAATCCAGTAGGAAGTGCTCAGCTTTGAGTCCAGCAGCCTAATGACTGCCTTCTTTTCAGTCCGTGTACTCATTATGGGTTCTAACTGTACCCATGATGTAATTTGCAGTTTGATAGCCTGTCTCTGTGGGCTCTTATTTATTTTGTCTGTGTGATAGATGCAGAGCGAGTTCTCTCTCTGTGTTCCTTGATGATACGGATAAAAGGGAAGACACACACACATTATAAAGCCAAACAATGGGCACATTTGTCCGTTTTTTTCTCTTATCCACTGCCGAATGCCTACACCCCATAAACTTCACCCTTGACATACAGTGGTAACATCAGCTATCTTGTGGTGAAAGTGTTGGTGCTGCATTCTTACGTGTACGATGCGCGTGTGTGTGTGTGTGTGTGTGTGTGTGTGTGTGTGTGGCAGCCATTTCAAAATGATGCCTTTTAGCAATAAAGTTGTGATAAAAATCTGGAAAATGAGTGTAAACTATTCTTTCTCGTACTTAGAAGGGGCAGCAGATCAGATCATCATCATCACCGAAAATAAAATGATCTTTAATTTGCTGTACATAAAGTTGTCATGTTTAAGTAAACTGGACATTACACCAGACAGAGATTTCAAGTTATTTGTGGCAATGCATCATAAATAAAAAACGGTTCGAATGTAGGCCACTTTGCATCGTTTTAAAGGTCAACTTAGACTTCATCATGTTTTTACACACCAAACAATGGTAGAATTTATGAAGACTATCTCAGAGAAAGTGCATGACATGTGGCAGTGTGTAGTCTCTGAGTAAAAATATTGTCCTGAGCGACTGTAGCTTGCCCTTTGAGAGTAAAATCCAGCCGCTTCTTTTCAATGATGCTCGTGAAGTTTCTCCTTTGTTAGAAGTCCAGGGACAGGAAAACAAGGTGATAAGTCTTGCCTGTTGTCATCACACAAGCAGGAGAGTGGATTCTCATGGGACTCGGCCAAAGAATATTTTGGACAAGGGAAAGTCCTGAACATGGAATGATATCCACATTCCAGTCACCGAAATTACCTTGCTGTTGTGGGAGGGCTTGTACACACTCTCAGGAAGATTTTGGTGTTATTATAGTGGCCGTGATTATACTGCTCTGTGTTGTTGCTGTTGTCCAGGTGTCCTTTACCACCAAAGTGTCTTCTAATCAGAGGGAAACCCAGTGTCAAGGTCACCAGCTGGCTGTGGTGCAAGTTTGCAGACACTGACCTGTAGACAAGGGGGAGCAGTACTTTGTATTATAATATATTTTATTGACACTAAAATCATTCGTACTATGACAGCTTACAGGACTTGGAATCTTTTCATAGTCTGGCCCACTTAGCTTACCAATAGCCTTAAGCTCACTTATGCTGTGTTTCCACCATGGTATGGTTCTGTTTGGCACAGTATGTTATGGTTTGGAATGGTAAAGCCCTGGGTCGTTGGTGGAGCTGGTCCACCCTGACTGTCGAGGCTGGTTATTTTGGTACTCTTCCTATTGGAAACGCCAAGAAATAAAAACCATACCATACCTTACCAAACCGAATTGTTCCAAATGGTGGAAACGCGGCTTTAGGCAAGACTGGATTACATCCACGTTATAAAATGTAATAAATCAAGTTGGTGGTATCAGTCTTATTACTATTCTTACCAGTGAAGCATAGAGTCAAACGACTTCTTAGCTTAGCCGCTAATTAGCGATCATGACACATCTTAATAAAATGATACAACTACATCTCTAAAGGACACACACGGATTTAGTAGCGCTGTCTCTCATATGGATTACATGTTCACTTGACTCTCATAGCAGCTCAACAATTACAGGAATGTGTGTGTGTGTATATTATTTCCTCAGTCTCCTTGTTGTGTGCTTTGCGTTTCGCAGTCTGTTTTGGTTTTTGGAAAGAAAAGAAAACAGGTTTTGTGACCTGAAAATGTGCATCGAAATCCAGTCCTCAGGTGAGCAGGTGGCACACAGAAGGACAGATGGTGACAGGAATTAGTAGTTTTCTCACTGGGGGGGGGTAAAGGGGGGTTGGAATGTTTTTCTGACCTTAAGAGCAACAATGTGAAGATATATGGAAGTGGGATTAAAGGCTAAAACACTTAATGCCACGGGGAGTTAATTGAATTCTGTCACATGCCATATTTTAGCACTGAGGTAGGTCCCTCACACCAATGCATTCCTAGAATTTCCAAAACCACACTTGCTGGCCTAAAGCCACAGCAAGAGCGAGCACAAGCAAATGATCCACAGCTGTGTGTTTATTCAAAAAATCAGTCATAGACATTGTAACTGTTGCTCTTCAAGGTGGAGGATCATAACACAGAGGGATTTGAAGGTCAGAAAGGCCTACAGGTCTTAGCTAAACAGATGTCACCTTGACCTGCAGCATTGTTGTCGTTCAGCTGTGGTCAGCAGTGTCATCGCTTCAGCCGCTGAGGTGTGAGTGATTTGCGGAAGGGTCTGCTCTTCGCTGCACACTCCCCACTCACCCTCTCAAACTTCAATAGGCGAAACATTCTCTGGCTTCAAGGTACAAGTGTTACCCCTTGAGGATATTTTCAGCATAACATACCCCAGCTGTGGCCACTGTTCTCATCCACATGTCTTGTCGGTTTCTTGCCTGATGCCAACGTCTCTAAGCTAAACATTGACTCGGAGCTGAGCACGGCAAACTGTCCTTCCCACACGTATAATCTGGAGGATGTGCCACCTGCTTTGATATGTAATGTTTTCAGATGCTGGCTGTCTTTTCCCATGCAGGGACTGGCGATTAGCAGGTTGTTGCTCCCCCCCTTTCTCACTCTTCTTGCTCTTCCCTTGTTTTTTTCTTCCTCTGCTCTCACTGTAATGACACTTGGTTACTGTCGGGCCTGGCAGGCAATCACACTGTTCTGTGATCCTGCAGCTCAGTTTGAGTTCGTCTGCAGCGTCACCGCAAAACGTTCAACTCACAAACAAACAGTGAGATGTCTGCAGTGGCACGTGGTTTAAAATAGAAGCTGTTTATATCTCATGAGTGTGTATGTGTGTGGGTAGCCAGTGGTAGGGCGACTCGTCTTTCAACTTGAAGGCTGTGGGTTCGATTCCCAGTTCTACATGCCGATGGGTCCATGGTCGAGGCACTTAATCCCACGTTGCTCCTGATGGCTGTGCCGTCAGCATGTGAATGGGGTTGAAAGATGTGTGATAGAAAACGAGTATGAATGTGTGAATCAATGTCATTTATATAGCACTAGGAAAGTGCTATGTAACGCTGTGTGTGTGGGGGGGGACTTTCTCCCACAGTCCAAAAACATGCAGATTTGGGGGTTAGGTAAATTGGAATCTCTAAATTGACCGTGAGTGTGAGAGTGAATGGTTGTTTGTCTCTATGTGGCCCTGTGATGGACTAGCGACCTGTCCAGGGTATTATTTACCCCACCTTTTGCCCAATGTCAAATGGGATTGGCACCAGTGTCTCCCGTGACCCTCATGTGCAGGATAGAGCGATAGAAGATGGATGGATGGTATTTAGTGAAGTCAATAAGTAAATATAGTATATTGCAAATGAAGTGATAAGAGAAAGAAGAAGACTTCTGCGCCTCCTCTGGACTTTGTTTACAGCCTCCCAACTAAACTTCATCACAGCATCACTGGAGACAAGAAAGAGATGACTGTCCAGATTCTGCTGGCTGATCCTTTCAGCTCAATACTCCCTTCTGGAAAGGGTAACCAGAACAAGTACGGCGGGCACAACTCGACTGTCTTTCTGAAGGTTTATTCCACATACACAGTTAAATAGCAGTTAGACAGCAAGTCAGTTAGTAGTTAGTTTAGACAGTTAGTAGTTAGCTACTAACTAGAGTTAGTTAGTGGTAGTTCGTTAGAAGTTAGTCAGGTTGTAAAACCGACAAGTCGTACAGGTTCTGATGATAGATAGATTTACAAAGGCACATACGAAGGTTAATATATAACAAAACATGGCTTTGACAATGCACTTTAAAGGCAACGGTGCTTTGATACCAATGACAACAATGAACAGATAAATAGAATGAAAGATAAATAGCTTTGCCTGCTAGAAAGTTTTACAATGACATTGCCGGTGAACTCATAGTGTTCATGACATTTAAACACTGAACCAGTTAGACATGTTTTACAGTATTCTATCAGACAAATGACATTTTAATCATCATCACTTGTTTACAAATAAAGCTAGAAGGAAAGATCAAACATGCTGTGTCACAGGTGTGACGGAGCATGGTTTGGCATGTTTGGTCTGAACTTCCACACGCACATACAAACATGCAGACACACCGTGCATCTGCGCACGCTCGCCCGTGTCGCTGCTCCCTGAGGCTGTGCTCGCTACCCTCCAGCAGTGCTGCATGCTGATATTGAAGAAAGCTTTTCTAGGCATTCATATTAGGGAGGCACATCACTTGTCACTTCAAAGGGAGCGTGTGGAGGTCAGGGTTTCATCACGCTGTTGTCAGCTCTCGGCACGGTTGATGGAGAGAAAATGTTGGCCTAAAAATAGAGCACTGTGTCATGCTCACAAAGAGAGACAGAGTCCAGATGATACACTTCTGTGCCGAGGTTGCTGTTATTAAATTACTGCCATCCCTAAGGGGTGGGAGACACCTTGAGCCGCCTGCAGGAGAGGAGGGAGGAGTGATGTGTGGTTGTTGTCACTTCACTGGTGAGGAAGGATTCATGAAGAGTTGGGACAGCTGTTGGAGAGCATATCACAGGGATGACTTTCGTGTCCGTCCTTATCTGTGCAGCTCTTTGACACTTCTGCTATTAGAGTTTATCCCTCATCCTCTCCCTGTCTGCAAGGCTGAAGATGTTTTTCCACATAGCGATGGCAAATAGGTTCATATGATGAGTGCGTAATGGCCCTGCAGTTACAACTGTACTATAACACTGCCTCTCCCTGATGAATGAGATGTTCATAGGGCAGTAACGTATTATTACCGCAGTATTGCTCCTTTGATCTTCCAGCAGTTTGAACCCTGGAGTTTTTTAGAGGGGTGGCTCTTCAGAATAGCTTTGCAGATGGGATCGGGCCCGGTCTTGCCCTGGCTTTGGGGAGAGGAGGCCTGGAGGTGTGCAGAGGCAGTATAGCGTGCAGGAAAACCTGACTTCAGAAGCATCACGCTGCTGTCCGTGGGACCTTTGGTTCCTAGTGTTTGGAATGCATCAAATCTTTAGTCATCGTGCAATTTTAACGAACATATTGGATTTTTGTTCAACCCCGCAGCCATGAGATTCATGGTTTGTCCACCTACTCTGGAAGGTTTTATTGAGCAGGGGAGTTTTATCTTCACAGACCTTGACTGTGAAGGTGCTGCCCTTGATTCCCTGCTCAGTGCCAGGACATTCCTCCACTAATGACAAAGGCGAATGGTATAAGCCTGATGGTGAAACATGAAGAGGGAGAAGAGAAGGGAACAGAAAGCAGGAGTCGGAGGAGAGGTCAATGGGTTGATTCAGAGGAGTGGCAGGTGAGGCCAGAGGGTGACCTGCACCAGTCCTGTCTGTCAACTGCTTCAAGGTCAGGCTCGGCAGGTCAGAACCAGGACTGCTGACAAGAAAATTTGTTGCTTTGATTGAACTCTTTCGCCTCCCTTTTCATCACTGCCAGTCCCTCTCTGCTACTACATTCTCCTCTGTTTACCTATGTAGTTCTTCTTCCACCCTCCCACCCTCCATCGCCTCAGATGGCACATCCCAGCTCTCATTGTGCAGGCTGAGCCGCTGGCCCTCTTTAAGATCTGCATTAGAATGTTGTTTTTATATAGCAGCAAGCGGAGGCATGTGGAGTTTCTTTTGAACTGCTCGGCAAACAGATGGAGGTTTTCATGCTGCCTTTATGAGATTAAGTGAAACATTCCCATAAAAAAAAAGAAGACATTTCCCGCTGTCCCTTCGCCCTCCACTGTCTCGCTTTCGCTCTCTCTCTTTCTTTCTTTCTTTCTGTCTTCGTCTGTCTCTTTTACGCTCTCTCTCTCTCTCTCTCTTTTTTTCTGGCTCGCCTCAGGCTTGGGCAAGGGCATGCTGCTGTAAGTGAAGTGGAAAGAAGACAGGTTTGTGTTACCAATAACTACTTCCCCAGGCGAGCAAGTGAGCACTGTGCATCTCCCAGTTTAGTTAAAAGGCAAACCAACAAACAGGTCTTGTGAGTCTGACACTGCAGGCGGAGGCAGTGATTTCTTGTTTTTCCTCTGCAGTGTGAACCTGTTTAACTCTGACTCAGGTAGGTTAGTGCCAAATGCCCCCCTTCTCTGGCTTTTAACAGGGGTTTGACAAAACAGATTCACAGGGCAGACGGTTGAGCCTGTACTTCACTAGAATACAATGAGACTATTTAGAAATGCTTAAAGCCCAATAGCCATCAAGCTGAACTTTTGTGATATTTTCTGACCCACATTTTATGATACAGCTGCTTCGGAGGTCAAGCAAACTTTAGTAGGACAAACCTTGGCCCTGAACTAGTGTATACTAGTGCGCACATGAATCAATGTCACAAATTCTCATATTGTGAATATATTTGAATTTGAATGAACTGTGAGGAAGTACTCCTCTGGTGGTACTTGGAGGAAAATACTCTCCTACTATATATAGTGTGTATATACAAGTATATGTATGGAAGAGGAGGATGAGAGAGCAAATTATTGGGAATAAATCTGCCTCCTGTAAAAAGTCTGTAGATGAATTTGCTCGGCCTATTTACACCACTGTACTGTAACGTTGGAGATAATGGTGTTACTTCAAGAGGTCAATATTTTCTCAGGTGGAACTTGGTATAAACAGTTTAAGAACTACCGCTTTATAGGAAACCAATCCATAACCAAATTGGATGCACCTTACTGGTGTCGTAGCAGTGGAGTCGTCGGTCAGTTGATTGGTTGGTTTCCAGGCTGAAATGTTTTTCAACAACAATGTGAAGAATTGCCATGGACTTTTTTGTAAGAATCACATTGACCTGTGACTCTGACTGTTCCTCTGGTGCCACCTTGAGGCTCACTTCTATGTTCATGAGTGATCGTCATTAGGCCAAAAACCTGCAAAACGTTTGGCGTAATTTGTGTTTTGTAGTGCTTATTGTTTGCACAATATACAATTACATGGTAAATACTGATCAAACAGCTTGTTATTCACTATGTGTGAATATATTGGCACTGTTGAAGTGTTATTTACCATTTTGAGTTACTTGGACTTAACTTCCATCTGGTGCTATTTTTAATCTATAATAATGTAATCTATAATTTGTTAAATCACTTGAACCTTTATTTAAATTTTAGTTGTATCACTGACAAACTTAACTACTAGTAATTGATGCCTGCAGCAGACAGAGGCAAGATTTCCATTTGGTCACATCACCTTTTCTTTAATCCTATTAATTGGGGAATTATAGATACTAATTGATGTAGGGTTTCTTGTTATTGTTGCATACTAGATTTGAGCTGCTAAACCAAGTCTGTGGTTGCTCTGATCTGATTCTCCTATTCATCATGAGCCTTGTCAGTAGGAGACAGATCTGGACTGCAGCCAGGCCAGTCAACCTGTCCTCCAACTGAAACGTACATATAGGTCATTTTTTCCAACCCCTGAAACGTAACTATGGGTCTTTTCTTTTCCAACCCCTGAATATGACGTAAAGGTATGTTTTTACTAGTATTTTTCAACTCGAATACGCACAGGTGTTACTGAGGTTAGGGTTAGGGCAAAAAAGACAGGGTTAGGCAGTAAAAATTACGTATAAATTACGAAAACGTAAACATAGGTCGTAATTCCTGCATACGACCTATATGTACGTTTCATTGGAGGACAGTCTCGACCAGTCAAGCACACGCACGCCATGTTTATAAAGCAACGCTGTTGTAACTCGTGCAGAGTGAGGCCTGGCATTGTCCTGCTGAAATCAACATGAAGTTCCTGAGGAAAAAACACCATTTTGACAATTCTTATATAAGCCCCTGCATCAATGGTACCTTCACATACTGTATTATGCAGATCACCCATGCTATCCCCATAAAATCACACATGCTGGTTTTTGTACCTTGGTTTTCTTTTGCACACAGAGTCCAATTCCAGTTTTTCCTTAAAAACAAGCTAAAACTTGGACTCGTCCTGACTACAGAACATGTTTCCACTGTCTTTTAGTCCATCTCGGATGAGTTCCGACCCCAAAAAAAACTCATCGATGTTTCTATGCAAAATTCATATATGGCTTCCGCTTTGCATAATACAGTTTCCGAGGGCTTGATGTTCACGCACACTCGGCATGAGTTTCTGTCCTTGGCCTTCACGCAATAATTCGATTCTCCCTGACTCACTGAATAATTTCACAACATATATATACTGTAGATCAGTGGTCACCAACGTGGTGCTCGCGGGCTCATTTCACTTCACCTCACTTGTATGTATCCATATGATCACTGAGTAAAATGTCCTTGATATTGTTTATAAAAACTGTGATAATCATTAGGAGTAAGCACTGGAATTAATGTGTATGCAATTGAATGCATAATATTTATCATTTAAATGGTAAACTGCATAAAATGTTAATATGGTAGCCCTCCATATTATTCTCTAACATTCAGGTAGCTCTCGGTCTCAAAAAGGTTGGTGACCCCTGCTGTAGATGGTGAAAGACCAAAAATAATTTGCACTCTTGCCCTGAGAAACACCGTTAACCTGCTTGTTGAGGCCTCCAAAAGAGGGTTACTCATTTAACCTTTTCAGTCTGGCTTTCTCTGTTGTCCTGTTTCTATTTGAAAAATACTATTAGGTTTGGCAATAAAACACTAAAAGGTTTCGAGTGATTTATCATCACCTGACTGTCCTGGAAATGGGATGTATCTATTCTTATGGTGCTGAATGCAGTTGTTCTTTATTAAATCATATTCATTGTGCTGTAAAGGTTTCTTATAAAAAAAATTATACAGGTAATAAAGGGTGTGGAAGGCTTCAAGTGAAAACCAGTAAGGTGTAGAATGTTCTATTTTCCTAAACAAAGCACCCTCTGATTTAAGTAAAAATGTGAGTTGCACATACACAGTAGCGTATGATATTCATGTAATCCGAAATCAAACAAAGTCTTTAAATTTTATACATCCCTCATTTACAGGCTGTTTCGTTAGGTTTTGTTTTTGTGTGTGTATGTGTGTGCGGGCGTGTGTGTGTGTGTGTGTGTGTTTGCTCTGCAGAAAGACATGGCTTACTGCACGGCCTGTTCCAAGAATGAATTCCTGGAGGCTTACAAGAGCTGTTGAATGAGATGGAGGGCTCAGGGCAGGAATGATGGGTGGGAGGGAGGTAGTGGGGGAGGCAGGGTGAGGGAGGGAGGGAGGCTGTTGTACACTATAGGAGGGATGTCAGGCTCTCACTTACAGGCCTGATTAAATAACAGGATGCTTTATGAAAACAAGGACATTATCTGCCTCTCAAAAGGCCGGGAAGGGCCCTCTAATTGGCTTCCCCCAAGTCTATGTGTCGGTGCCCGTTGGTGAGCAAAGAAAAAAAACCTTTTCCAGCCACAGAGCGACTGAGTCAGAGCACTTTCTCTCCCTCCTCCAGTTAGACTCTCATCAGCACTATAGGAATGTATCAACATACTGATTCCAAGCCTTCAAAAACATGTTGTCCCCCCCCCCCCCGGACGAGTATTCCTCCCTGAACGTAATGCTACCTGAGTGCAGTACAAACAAGAAAGAGATAGTGATATCGGACAGTTTCTCATAACTTGAGGTGTTTTGATGTTCGGAGAAGTGTGAAGAAAAGCTTTGGGGGAGGGGTTTGGTTTGTTTGTGTTCACTGCCAGATCAGAAGAGTCCGCACATCCCTCTTTACATTTATCTCCCCGCCATCAAATCCAGGTGGTTTACTTAATTATACTTAGGAAAGTATAGTGCTGCCATAAATAACATGTATCATGATTCGTGCCACCGTTGTTAACCCGTAGAACTATTTCATGTGTTTACACAGCTTTAGTTGTTTATATTGATGTTTCAGTGTCGGTGATGCACTGTTGAGCTGAGTATACTCTGACACATTCCTGTCTGGAGAGCAGTTTGGAGGAGCCAGGTCTGTGGTTGTGGGAAGTCCTCACTCGCAGTTCCAAAGTCGTCCATTCAAAACAGACCTGTGTCACATTTCATACCAAAATCCATCTGTTTGATCATCAGACAGACGAAGGCGGCGTTGTTTTCTTTGCCATTTGACTGTTTGTTCGCAGGATTAGAAAAAGACTTCCAAACCAGTGACCATGAAATCTTATGGAGACATGTGGAGAGACCATTTTAAAGCAGATCCAGATAAACTAGAGACTGATTATGAAATGGACATAGCCTCCCAGTCTGGATTGCAAAGCCAATGTGTCACAGTGTCTGAAATCTGTATTATCTTAAATTACTATCAGGTGTGCACTCCACTGGTTTCTCAAAACCTCTCACTTGATTTATAACGCCATTTACCATATTCAATCACTTTTTTATCATCAATATCGATCATCGATGATAAAGCAAAGCAGAGACACTGTGACTTCTTGTGTCACCCAATAGGTGCATGGTTGAAGGTGGCGGTAAGTGGACGAGCTCTCCTGCTTTTTATAGCCTGGATAGCGAAGTGTTTGACAAGAAAATCAACCAAAACCAAAAGAGAACAACACGCCTGATTTGTGTTTGTTTTTGAGCGGTTAACTTGTATTTCTTGTAACTATTCGTAGATATCTACCTTCTTTCATCCATTAAGAAAGCAAATAGGCACATATCCCCATATTGTTGATCTGCTCCTTTATGAGGTAGCACCGCCGACACCAGCTGCCTGTAAAAATCTTTTTGTTCATTTTCTCTCTTGACATGTTTACTAGCTGCTGACACTGTGGGTGCCTTGGCCACTGGGCGCGTCAGGTTTACAGTGATATGTAAGGTCACGTGTCGGCGTGTGTGATCGAGGGCCTCTCAGCTCCATCATCACGACCGTCACTGGCGGCCACATCAGTCTCATCTGCCCCCCCGGGCTGCAGACACTCGCTGGCCGGCTCTTTGATGTTTTGGAGGATGTGTTTAGCAAACGATAGCATATCAGATGGCGCTCGTCTTTCTCTGTCAGCTTGCGGTTTGAATTTAAAAATGTGTGTCACAGTGTGGCCAACGCCTGCTAATGAGAACGGGTGAGAGACTCAAGGGAAGTGAACTTCAAAATGACCTCTTTCACCTCCAGACAGGCAAATCAGGTTCATAGCTTTTTCCAGTATGACTCCCTCCTCTGCCTAAGAAAGGTGGCCAAGTGTGTGTGTGTGTGTGTGTGCATTTGTGCATGTGTGTATGCGTTTGTGTACGCTAGAATGAATGGGAGATATGGAGGCGGAGAATGTGATTCAGGCCCACCCCCTCGGGCTCAATACTTTTCCTGATAGTGTAGAATCTGCTCACCTGCCCCGGCTTGTTTGCCCCCCCCCCCCCCCCCCCCCTTCCCCGCCCCTGCAGCGGCCCCACATCAAAGTACTCCTGTGAGTAATGGATACCCTGCAGGGCCACACCCTTCCCTCCTCCAACCAACCTAACCTAGCGAGCGCCCGGCAATCACACCGCACACACACATACAGCAATAATTCTTCACACACAATTAGACTTAAATACCCAGCTTCAGAGGTAGGGCAGCAACACCTAGAGCTACTCTACCTCTGTTTTTAATACTTTTTACTTCCTTTTTCCAGGGACAAGTAAAACACAAACCATCAAGACAAACAAACAAACAAAAAAATACAAAGGGTTCCTCTCTTAGTAATATTGTGATTACGTCTTGTCCAGTGACTTTAATTGTCCTGTTTAGTTGGTAGTGTCCTCTTTTCTTTAGATAAAGGAAGTCCATTTCTCCCATTTCCTGTGAAACCTTGTTCCTTTAGACCTCAGGCAGACCTGGGGACTCTTTGTTCTTTGTAATTTGTAACAAATACCTGTTTTCCTTTACAACTGTACCATCTTTCAAAACACAAAAACATTGGACCATCGCATTATTAGGAATCTTGTATCCCAAAATCTTTCCTATAGTAAGACATTATGTTGTCCCAGAAAGTTTGGACAAAGCAATCTTCTGGACAAGGCATGTCCAATAGATTATGGGAATGGTCTGCTCTCAAGTCTCCGCACCGTATCCAGCATTGTTCCTGTAATTTGAACAATTAATTTTAATTTTAATAAGTGGTGTAATGAAGAAACGGATCACATTTTTTCCAACCAAATACTCTCCACTTCTTTTTGTGTTTTATATTTTAACAACAAATGTTCTTGGATAGGAACGAAATATAGTCACTTGGAGAATTCAAACTTGCCTGACTCATTTAAAGCATCAGTCAACAGGACCTCAAGAGCAATAGGTGATTATTGAGTCTCATCTTCAGGTTATCCGACTTTCTGTTTTTAAAGGTTGCTTTGCAGCGTAGGCAGGTTTCATCGATGCTGGAATTGCAACCAAGTCACATGTCACTGTCTCTCCCCTCAGTCACTGTATTTACATTATGATGAAAGGTTGTTATGGAATTGAACACTAAAGATATCTTGCCTACCTCAGTGTTAATGTTGCTGAGTATATTCTTTATAAAACAATCTGAACAATATAGTAACAGGTCATGCCATTTACAAGGTTATATAGAATGAACATTTGTACACACTTGTCTGATATATAAGCCATTCGAGTTTCTGAATTGCCTCTGTACATATTTGGAGTTGTTGACATGTTTATTTTTTAGTGTGGCAAATGCAAGGTGGAGGTTTTTATGGGTCACAGGATCTCAGTTCTTACTTGAGACCTGCCTCAAGTTCATCCAACTCCAATTATTCTCAAGTAACCCCACTCCATGAATGTGACACAGTATCCGAGTGGCCTGAATACTCTTGTAAATACTTGATTTAAATTGACGCTTATGTATCGGCCTTGAAAGAAAATAGTTTTGATACTGTCTTAGAAAATTATCTGTGACTTATCATACACCACACAATACACAGAATATAACATAAATAATAAAGCGTCTCTGTCATAAATCCTCTTTTAATGAGAAATTGTTTTGATTGCGTGCGTTGATTTATTTGAATAGTTGTTCAGAGGCTGCAATTTGTGGTGTTGTCGGACTGTAATGCGTTTTACTCGGAGGTATTTTGTTAACCTTAATTCATAAATGAGACTGACATGTCGGTATTTAGCTCAATGCACCGAAACCACAAGCGTGGTGGCCTTGTTTAAAGGTCTAGTGTGTGAGATGTAGTGACATCTAATGGCAAGACTGCAGATTGCAACAAATGGAGGACTCCTCTGCTCGCCCCATCCCTTGACGACTACATCCTTTCTGGTATGAGCTATCAGTCAGCTGATGAGGTTTCCATAAAGGGTATCCCCCATCTTTAAAGCTCCTATGTTGCACTGACCTCATGTGTTTAATTTTGTATATACATCTGACCAACATTATACATTTTGGACAAGTTTCATCTCTTCCAAATATAGTTATCCATATCTCCCATTCTCACAGACCGGTTCTGATGTTTATGCTCTCATCTTATTGTCATCAACCAAACCCCCGTCTCCCCCCGTCTCCCCCGTCTGCTCCTCATTTAACCGTGCGGTGTTGTTGCAGTGCCTCAGTAATGGTTCCAGTGTGTCAGGCCGGTCAGGAGAAATGACAGAGCAGAGTCTCGGCCTCAGACCTGTAGGCCCAGAGTGCTGCACTCTGTCATTAGACACTTTAATGCAGCAGCACCACAGTGCGCTCGCCTCCTTCATCTCCCGCCTTCCTCCTTGTCCCGCTCTCTTTTTTTTTTATTTACCTCTTTCACTCTCACTCATTATTCCCCAACATATTATTCCACGCTATAATTTACTCTGAATGATAGTCGTGCTGGGAAAATAGACCAACCGGGTCCCCGCAAGTACTACAAAGTTATACCTTGTTAAATAAAGTCCAGCACCATGTTGTAGGAGGGTTAAAGGTTTTTCAGAGTCCAAGTGTGGCAGTATGTAATTAACTGCACTGAAGATATTCAAAATAAAAGCAACCATGTCTTACTCATTTGTCTAAATCAAGATTGAAATGTTTTAACTTGGCGGTTGCTGGTTGCATCGCTAAAAGTCTCAAATCCCGTAACACAGTCATTATTTGAATAAACAGAAAGTTGTTTATAGGAATGGGACTGTCATAGTTCAGGCATGTTTTCCTCATGTGTTCTGTCTGTTTACAAACTGGAGGCCACTTCTGGAATGAGTGAAATTATTTTTTTGATTTGAAAAAGGTTGTCAATAATTGGAGTTTTGTTTTTTTTTGCCACTGGTGTAGGTTAACATTTGGAGAAGAAAAAAAACACTCACTGACCTTTTTACTGCTTAAAGGTTCATTGTTAGGGTTGTGCATCTCTCCCTAGAGGCGGCTTCATTTCTGACTAACTGGTGGACAATAACTCCAGGTATTTAGCCTCCGTAGGCTGCATACCTGTCTAGAGAGTTATTATGTTCAACAATGCAGGTTGTCCCCGACCCACTTTCAGGTTGTTGGTTTCAACTTAGTCAAATGTGAATGAGCCAGAGAGAGAGAGAGAGAGAGAGGGAGTGGTGATGCTGAGTATGTGTGAAGCAAGAGAAGTAAATGTTAGCAGACACTAATGTGTAAGTAATGTTCTCTCTCAGTGGGAAGAAATAATAAAAGCCCAGACTTCCCCACATCAAGCCAATAGTGTCTGTCTGTTCATCATCTGCCAGTAAAAAGTAAGGATGCAGCTACGTCCCTGGTCCTGGAGAAACAACCTCCCCCTGTAGGTCCTATTTTTTCTAGGCTACTCTAGAAAAAAGATGGCAAGGCCCTATTTTCCATCATTTCCCACATAGGGACAAAAAGAGTGTTTAATTAACCTAATCTGCATGTTTCTGGACTGTGGGAGGGAACTGGGGAACCTGGAGAAAACCGGGATCTGAACCATTGACCTTCTTACTGTGAGCCAACAATGTTAGCCACTGGACCACTGTGTGACCCCCACCTTAAGTACATATGAAAGGCTAATTCTGAAGGCTACAAAAACCATACAAACAATTTTTAATCATTGAACGCTCATAAAAACATACTCATGGGCAGGGTATTCAATTTCTGCCTATAATCCTGTTACACACTGGACCTTTAAACAGAAGCTAATGTCAAAAGTCAAAGGTTACGAAGCTACTGGGTGACTTTATTCTGTAATCATAGATGTTAAACTAGTGTAACAGATGTTTCCCCATGGCAAGACTCTATGTGTGTGTGTGTGTGTAATATTATCATTATTGCCCTGTTCTTTTTCTCTCCGTTACGTTGGAACATGGCTGCACATGAAGGCAGCTGGCTGTGCCATCCGCACCACATTAAACTCATGACAAACACTGAGGCATTAACCAGAAAAGCGATTCTGTCAGGCGATGGAAAAAAAAGCTTGGCCCATCCCTCATGAGAAATAAAGACATCACGGCAGCATAGTTTTTTCATTTTTCTTCTTTCTTTTTTTTTTTTTTTTTTCTTTTTTTTTACCAAGTTGGAAACACTCTGTGATGCCAGGCCTGGCTCACACACCACACTTCACCACGGATGTAAACAAACAGCGCTGGCTGGTTCTAAGCAGGCCACCCACTGCTGGAGAGGGCAAAATGAGTGGCAGGAATCGCATACAGATATGCTCGATTTGTGTTTGATCTTCATAAATGTTAAGGTTTACAGCGATATGGGATATTATTGGTGGGAATTAGTGCAGAATATAATATATACAAATAGTAGGTCCCGAGATTGTTTTGTTAGGAAAGAAAGACGTTCATATTGGATTGGTATGAAGTACATGTAATTACTGTAACCCTTTAGATAAAGCACAAACACTGATCAGATGAAAGTTTCACAGTACTAATTGCTACTGACACATAGGTAAAAGATGTGAAAAATTAATAAGAAATAAAGTAAGTTGCCTGGCAATCTGGTTTTATGTGTCATGGTACACTATAACCTGAGCAACAATGTCATATTTTGTAGGAACTTAAAAGAGAACTGTTCTTGATTATTTTTAAGAATCGGTTACATTTTGTGTAAATGTTATGATAAAGTTATATGAGGAAGTCAGGTTTCTGTGTGTGACGATGCAGTAAATGACTGTGTCTCCACTGTTCTGACACAAATGAATGCAGGGTTTCAGATTTGACTCGTGTTGACTTTCCGAGATTTTTTGAGACTTCATAGTAGGACTAGAGAAGTTGTGAATAATAAAATGAATCACAGCTGGATTATATTTAGCCGCTTCAGTTGCAGGTATCGTGCATGCCAGCTCACTGTCATGGTTTAATGTGAATCAAACGGAGCCACCACCAATGTTATTCATAACATGTGTTTTTCCTACTGTAACAAGTTGTAGCGGCTGCTGTTAAAAAAAAACTAAAAAAAAGTCTGTCTGCAACCAGATGATGGTCTTTATTTGTGTGTGTACATGTGTGTACACGTGCATGTGTGTGTGAGACCTCGCGGTGCCTCTCTCTGGCTCTGTGCCCTCAGGTGTGTTTACGTTTGTGTCAGCAGCTACACGTGAACCTGCTGCTACTGCTCCCCGTGTGAAATAATCCCACTCCGTCTCCTACGTACACACACAGCAGAACCATCAACCCCGGGGACCTCCTTCAAAAGCGCCGTCAAAGTTCAAAGTAGAAGCTCGCCGTCGTGCTGTGAGCAGAGTTTGTTAGTTTGACCCCGATGATGTCTCCACTGTATAACCCTGCAAACCACAGTCATTTCCTATGCGGCAATTGTTTTTCCCTCATAGGCTAAATATTGTCTAATAGCACGCGTTGTACCTCACGAGGATGGGTGTTTACCAACCCGCAGCCATGTCTGTTCCACTTCCGACTATAACAAACCTGGAGATGTTGAAACGCTTTGGCTGGCAATCGCGTCGGTGTCAGACCTGCACTTGCATTAAAGTTTAAATATATCACCTATTAATCATGTAATAAGATCTCGAAGGCCTCTTTCGGGACTCAGTGGAGGCGTATGTCCTGCCGACCGCACTCTGGTGCCACTACTACTAATACTGTGATATAATAAGACCACAGCAGCAGTCTTTGGAGAAATATAGTATGAGATAATAATGAATGCACTGTTGTTGTTAGTTTGACCTATACTGTAGGAGGCTATTGGAAACCTATGTGTGTGCGAGAGAGAGAGAGAGAGAGAGACCACAAAAGTGGGCTTTCCTGTATATATTACCACGATTACAGGATGCAAGGGCACATAACCGTGCAGAGAACTTTTGAACCCCAGGTAAAGCAAAATCCCACATGTCAAATATCCATCTTTTTTTTCTTCTTCTTCTTCGTCTATGTGACCACACCCCATTTGGGCCCACGCTTGTACTACAATTAGCCTTCTTCTGATGAAACAGAGTAAAAAAAAAAAAGAAAGAAAGAAAGAAAAAAGCCCACTGCACAAGAGCTAACATCAGAGAGGGTATGTTAAGTTCTCATTTGACCTCTCCCTGACCGCTGATACTGTGGCCTTTTGAATTCCAGCTGTGGTCGTGTGGGACAGTGTTGCAAACTTACAGACACACACACACACATACAGTATATGCTGTGTGCTCACATTTGCAGATGGTGATTCACTGTGCACAGTGCATTGAGGGAATAAATTAAGTGGGGGGTGAGCTTGTGACTTTTTATGTTTACAAAGGAAACGCCTGTTTCGTCCTCGTCATGCGTCGACTTTCCCCTTTTGAAGTGTTAAAAAGTGATCCCAGGTCAGCGCCGCCGCTCCACAACAGTGTGTTTCCCATTAAGTTGATTAATGGAGCAGCTGAGTGATGCTTTTACCTGAATTCCTTTGGTGCGTATGTGTCTGACTGCATGCACACGTCCCTCTCGTGGGCCGTGAGAAGTAGGCCCTGGAATCACTGTTTAGTGTTCAGTTTGACCCGGGTGATTAGGTGTTTAAACTTGTGTCTCCTACTTATTTGGCGTTGGCAGATGCCAGACGCTTGAGAGCATGTGATGAGACGCCGATGAAAAGGCCGATGTTTGTTTTCGCACTGTCCTCTGGTGATGCTGCCGAAAGCATTTCTGGGCTTTGAGAGCAGGCTGGTAAGACAAACAACAGCCAGCGCCAACACAGAAATAACCAAACAGAGTAGCAGTGGCAGAACACACACACTCACACAAAAGATCCAAAGCACACATGGAGCTTCACTGCAGCCTCAAACAATACGTCTCTATACCCTACACTTGTGGGCATCGAAAAAAAAAGATAAGTTAAAAGCTAACAGAAAGGATGAGGCACACTCTGAAACGGAAGGCATCAGTTAGCCAGTTAGTGAGTTGTGACTTTAATTTAGTCTTCAATAGGGAATCTGATGCAGCTGGAATGGAGAATTGTGGTGGAGCACCACACGTTGTTGCAGTTGAGAAAGCAGTTAATGTATGCATCAAAGTTACTTCACACAAAAAATATAGTTTTTTTACTAATTTCCAGAGATAAATCATCAGACATCATGTGATCATCAGACAGTGGATCTGAGATACGTCTCATTCCCAAAACAACAGAGGAAGTTAGGATTGAAAAAAGTAAATCGAATTGACAAAAAAATAAATAAAAAAATAGAAAAAAGAAAAAGTAAAGAAAAGCACCACACTGCTCTTTATTGTGTTTCTGTCAATTATAACAAAAAACATTAAAACAAACTTAATCCAACTCTGTAATAGAATGTGAATTAAACAAACACAGCAGCCTCTTAATATATTTTTGTTTATTCTGTACTTGATCAAGTGGAAAAAAATGGGTGAAACAGCCCTTTAAGAGTCCTTTTCCGTCACTTATAGAACGCTTCATCATGGAAATGCTAGACCAACGTTAACCTTGGTCTTATCTCTCCCCTTGTCTAAAGGCTTTTTATCCAAAGAATAAACTCTCTGAGCGAGTAAATCCAAATAGTCGCCTTCAGTTGAACACTCTTTTTTTTGTCGTTCGCCGTGTTCAAATGAAACTTGTGAACTTGTAATCCCGACATTCACCTCAAATACAGGACACCGTGGACTCTGAGCTTTTGGAAAACATCAGAGTTAACGGGGGTCATGAATATGACAGCGGAGTGTTTGAATGTGTTTCAGGTGTACACACACACACACACACACACATACACATCCCTATTTGAAAGCAGCATATTGACTGTACATACAGAGTCCAGGATGTCCTGTGGTACTTGAATGCAACTGCAGGTCCAGCGAACAGAATGGAGACCTTGATAACAACCAAGACATTAGTACTCCACTTTGTTAATATTTGTTTCCTGATATGTATTTTGGACCTTGGCTACAGTATGTCTGAGGTGCACTGTTTACCATGTATTTTTACATTTTGAAACTTCTGTTTTTAGTAGAGATCCACAAGAGGTCACGTTCACAGTTTGTAACTGCTAAGGAAGGAAACAACTAATTCGAGCTTTGACTAGTAAAACATTAAACCTATTAAAATTAAAACTATTAAAGGCAATAAAGTGAACTCCTAGACATTTATTCTGATGTAGCATAAATATAAGCTAAAGCTGGTTTATCTGTTTGGTGGGATGTGAAAGTCATTGATCTGGAATGACTGGTAGCTCATGTTAGCATAGGTTTCATAGATATGTATTGATAAATTACTGAAATTATGGATTTAAGGGCTGCAACTAATGATTATTGTCACAATCGAGTAAGCTGTTGATTATTTTCCCGATTAATTGAGTACTTGTTTTGTCTACAAACCAAAAATGATTCATTTTCTTATGATTTCTTCGTTATCTGGAGCAAAGAAAATAGTGACATTTAGGAAGCTGAAAAATCTGACAGCTTGTTTTAATTGTTGAAAAAAAACACTCAAACCGATTAATCAATTATCAAAATAGTTGACAATTAATTTAGTAATCGTTAATAATAGGAATGGGAATCGGTATTGGTCAGTATCGGTCTGATACTGGTCAAAATCACTGGATCGGATATCAGACAGATAAATATGTAGAATCCGATACAATCCAAAAATCTTATGTATCGCATCAACTTCAACTTCTGTAATAAACAAAAATAAGCAAAAGCATTTTAGCCGAGTCATGTTTGGGGCTGCATATTTGTCACACAGTTGGAGAATTATGTCTCTGAAATTACAAATTTTAGACAAATAAATGGTCTAAAATGACTATCAGACTAATATCGGTACCGGTAGATACTCGAGTTTTTGATATCGGTATCAGATACCCCTAATTAATAATCGCTTTTGTCAATCAAAAATGACACATGACAGCTTAAAAGTGGCGTTCCACATGATTGTTCCACATGATTGTTTGTATGTACTGAAGGAGTTGCTTTTGATGATGGAGAGATGCAGCTAAAGGATGAAGCTTTTTCCTCACTGGCATCGCAAAACACCTGAGCTACAAGCAGGATGGGAATTGGACTTGGCCAGAAATGTGGCTCCCAGTAAATACTGTACTTATGTTGCTTCACATCAGCTTGTTGTGTGAACTGTTAATACTATTGTCTGTAAGATACCAAAAATATGTAATATAACAATAAGTAAAGACTCCGTCCAGGAGTGTCTTTCTGTTTTGTCTAGCATAACTCTACATTTGGGGTTACTTTGTGGGGTTATATAGGCTATGATCCAAGAAAGAGTTTTTTGTTGTTGTTGTTTTTGTTTTTTTTTAAATCAACTGTTATCCTTAAGAGAAAGAAGTTTATTGACATGGTGGAAAACTGAGTTGGTCTTTGCACTCAAAGCAATTTCTCTAGTTACATATTGTCGTTTTAATAAATATTATTTCTGATTGTACACTGTAAAACAGCCGTGTGAGATAATGGCGCAAAGAGACCTTATCTGACCTGCAGAACATTTTTGAATACAAGATGCACTTTATTTGCATGTGTAGGTGTCATACCTAGCATTTCCTTCCTTTCCTGTGCTCTCAGTCAAATAACACTTGTCTGTGTCGTTTACAACCACTCTCTCCATTAGACGGAGGCGGCAGATTTGTGCTGTGACCTCCACTCTGTGTGTCAGGTGGCAAAGTTACAGGACGAGCCGCTGTACTTTGGTCTTTGCTGTGAGACCTGGAGCTCATGTCATGACTGCCACCTAGTGACAGAGCTAAGAAACTGACAGTGGTTTTCATCAGCAGTATGCTGTTCCACTGTGAAATGAATTTGGAGCGGCAACGTTTTTCTTTTCTCTTTTTTCTTTTTTTCCTTCTAATTTCTTTTGTCCAATACACAGATCACATGAGTTAATCACAAGTGTTGTCTCCCTCAGGCTCGCATGGCCCTGGATAAGGGAGCTCAGGCTGTTATCTTTGATGTCAGCGATGATGCCAATGCTGCTGCTGAGGTGGGTGTGCAGCCCAAAACACACAACTATATGTGAATTAGCACTGAGGATATTTTCTACATTTTAACACTCTTTCTCACATTCGCACACACACACACACAGCTGCGGGAAACAGACGCCCTTCCTCGTCCAGTCGTGTTGGTAGAGGCTGAAGATGCTGAGGAGCTGATGGGTTTGGTCAACAAGAATGAGGAGGCCAAAGTTCGCATTGAGATCATGATGGAGCAGTCGAAATGGGTGAGTGTTGAAAGCGCATGCTTCGGTATTATTAATGAGGCAAGCTGAATAGATCATCTTAAATGTGAGGCTCAATGTTTAACCCTTTGACACCAATCTTATCAAGTACACAGACGACACGTTTGCACTTTGCATTACTGCAGTTACGCAACGGTTTGTGCTATCGTTATAAACGGTTTCTGAAAAGCTGCGTCGAAGCCAACATGTGGTTATTACGGTAGTTTCACTTGCTGTTGCTGTTGCAGGAAGCCGGCGAATCAGCGTCTTTGTCACCAGAGAGGAGAGAGTTGGAAAGACGCCTGTACATGTTTTCCATTTTCTTGCCTGTTTTTGGACAGTGAGACAAAGACTCAAACTTTACTTTAAATACTTTAAATAGTTTTATACTGTTCAAATTTCAAATTTGAGACGCATAATCGGGTGTTTGTGTACAACTACTACAGTGTTGTTTTTAATAAACCTAAACAATTGCACTATTTCAACATGCAGTGAATTGTACATAGGAGCACAAATAAAAGGGCAAAAGCAGATACTCACGGGACATTTTCTTGCCCTTTTGTGATTAAAATAAGCAAAATAGTCCAGACGGACATTTTGAGACTTAGGTGTTAAAGGGTTAATGCTGTTTTGGTGTGAATGGACCATCTAGTGTAAAGACAGGGCAGGAGAGACGCATGGATTTATGAGATCAATTCTTCATTTTTTTTAATATTTGTGCTCTCACTCCCCCTCTGCTTCTCATTTGACAGCCACATTACGATGTGGGGATCCTGCTCACCGTCTTTCTAGCTATTTTGACCATCGTCCTCATCTTTGCCTTCCGCTACAAGTGCAAGCCCAACAGGACGTGGGTGAGTAACAGCATGCTGTCGAAATAAAAGGCTTATATCTTTCAATGTTTGTTTTCTAAGTCTCCCTTTGTACGTGCAGGACTCTGTTCATCAGCAGACCGTGCGGGCCATTAGTAGACTGGAGACCAAAACCTACATCTCTCAGGGCTGCTCTGGCTCACAGCGCCACCGCGGGGCCTGGGGGTCAGCCAGCAGCTCCAACTCAACCCCCGTCTGTGCTATTTGCCTTGATGAGTTCCAGGACGGGCAGGTAAGAGCAGCAAGAATGAGTCACATAATATCTGTTGTTAGTTAGATAAAGAAGTGTACGCTGTTAATGTCGCTTATCTTTTGAATTGTCTCTCCGTCTGTCTTTGACAGCATTTGAGGGTCATCTCCTGTGCTCATGAGTTCCATAAGGACTGTGTTGACCCCTGGCTGCTGCAGCACCGCACCTGTCCCCTCTGCATGCACAACATCATGGGTGAGGACAAGCATAGTTACAGTTAAGTTTGTCTTTCACAGTAGCTCTGTCAAACCGTGAACTGCATGGATATTTATGTTCATTTCTTATTGAAATCCTCTCCATGTCCTGATAGTAAAGTTGTCTAAAAGAGGAAAGAAATCTGCTGTCTGGGACCAATTATTTCAGATCCACATGGAATGACTGGCCAGCGTTAGAGGGTGGGATGATTGGTTGCATACTTTGTTATAACATGTGGAGATTATTAATGTGTTATGTTTTCAACAACTCGGAAAGTTTTTTTTTTAAATGAGATGATTCCTTTGAATCTTTTGAACATAGACATCTGGAGCTCTTTTTGAAACCCTCCTTTGACTCTGACATGGTGCATTAGAAGAGCTTTTGTCAACGTAAACATTTAAGTGGGCTCAAGAGCTCGCGTAAGACTGAAGTCGGTCAATATCGATAAACGACTGGCTCCCAGCACAACAACACAGACACAAATAAAAAAAAAACACAAAAGCGTATGTTGGGCCAAACAGGAAAGTGACCAAAGAGTGAAGATTAGAGTGTTGTTTTCATGACCTGATCAGTGCACACCTTGTATGTGAGTGAAATACTGCGGTGTCCTAGTATAGGGCTGCAGTTCACTTGTCGTGTATGATTCTAATTTCTGTTGTGGTCCACAGGGACAGAGCGACAGTCACAGAGGAACAGGCTCCAGCAGAGTCCAGAGCAGAGCCAAGGCTTCCTGCACCCTCAGCCTTACAACAGCCCACATAACCACCCCTTCCCTCAGCATGCTATCCCCTTCTCTATGAGGCCCCACTATCCTCGTGGACCCTCCGGACCATATCCTTCTCTGGGCCACTACAGCGGCTCTTCCCCCATGGACGCACAAACACTGCGATTCCTCACCAGCAGGCCGCTTGGCTCTGGCTGTGGGTACCGCCTTCCCGCAGAAGGTCCCGCGAGGCCTCACAGGATCGGAGGTAACTGCAGGACGTCCACTCACCACTACACGCCTCGCCGCTCCTGCCACAATTATCGTCCATCCTGCCCGACACAGCGCAGTGCGTCCTGTTCGAGACTGCACCACGCCGCCTCTGTCACGGCACAGACCCGGGGAGCAGCCGCTCACAGCCGGCAGGACGAGGGCAGCTGCTCAGGCGGCAGCTACCACACAGAACGCAGTGGATATTTAGCCGACGGGCCGGCAAGTGACTCCAGCTCGGGGCCCTGCCATGGCTCCTCCAGCGACTCAGTTCTCAACTGTACTGATGTGTCCCTGCAGGGAGTTTATGGCAGCTGGTCCACCTTCCGTAGTTCCCTGAGTAGTGACTACGATCCGTTTGTGTATTATGGGCCAGGTTCTGGACGGGGCCCCCGGAGGAACAGCCTGGAGGCTGGTACTCAGGTCCGGCCTAGGTCTCTGGATTCTGTGGTGAACAAAGCGGGCTGCCCTGAAGAACAGCCACAGACTGTGTTCAGCCACATCCACTACCACCGTCACAGACACCACCACTATGAGGACGGGGAGCACAGTCAGGGACCAAGCAGAGGCTCGGACGAGGAGCAGGGAGCCTCTGCTGCCACTGCTGCTGTGGTTCTGGATAAAGACTCACCTGTGTGCCCCCCTAAACACAGTCCCTGCCAGTGCCCGATACCTGACCCTACAGATCGGCACAGCCCGGGAAAGGCAGAATGCCAGGACCATGACACCAGCAGTCCTTCAGGACCTCCTGTCCTGATGTCCCCGATCCCCTTACAGCTCCAGCCCCACTGCTGTCTTCAGGGACACAGTCACCCTCCCGCTCCTCTGGGGCGAGTGGCTGCCTGTGTGCTCGATGGCCCTTCTGTTCGCTTCCACCAGAGCCTGGATCTGCCGGACGACCGTAGCATCCATATTCACTATGGTCAGGGGCCGGGCTTCTGCTGCTCCCCCCCCGAGCTGCACCCGGCTCTGCTCCCTGTGCCCCTCATTCTGGACTCTGGAGGCATGGAGGAGTGGCCTTGTTGCACCGGGGCCCATGTTGTGTGGCAAAAGCGGGTGCAGCAGGCTCGCTCAGAGCCTCAGCTGCTGGCTCCTGGGACTTCTATGGACAGGCCAGCGTGCAGGTTCCATCAGGGACCTGCTGCTGACTGCAACACAGACATTTGTTTATACTGCCAAACATTACACCAAAATCAGGGTGAGTGCCTCGCTTATTCGTCTTAAAGGTACAGATACCTTTAAGCAGCATTTATTGGTGAAGTTGCATCATACAGCTGAATATCTACTTGTGAACCTAGCATGTAGCCTTCAGTTACCATTGTGGGTTACTGTTAAAAACATGGTGTTCCAAAATGGCTGACCTGGCTCCTGATATAAATATAAAAAGCTAATTTTAAGGTAATGTGAAACAACTATTCAGGAAGTTTTTATCTTTCATTTCTGTCAAATTACCATAATGCCACCTACAGAAGACCTTTGAATAACATCACATGTTTTTGTTTTTTTTGTTTTTTCATAATCCCTTTATATTGTCGCTTCAGCCAATTATCATAAACATTTTTGATTAATGCAACACTGCTAAGATCTGAGAACAAGTCAAAACTAAACATTTTGCAGATCACCTCAACTTTTGATTATATTATTTAGGTTAGATTATTATGTACAGTTTTTTTTAGTAGGTGGACCACAGTGCGCTGTCCTATCTGCAACCCTGAACAATAAGTGATGAATCATTGTTCATTTTAACTTAGCACAGCTTTCCTATCCGTGATGAATATATCGGATACGCTGTAAATCACCACATGATGACAGTAAGCCAATCATATAAGTGAATTCCTTTGGACCAAAGTCAGTGAGTGAGCCAAACAGGAAGAGGAACAGGCCAATAAATGTTCATTTTTAATCTTTTTTTTGTTATTTTCCTTGTGTTCATGTGTGTGTGTGAAATAAATAAAATTTAAATAAATAGCTGCAGTAGCCGCAAAAAGTAGTTTTCAGGTGAGAGCTGGGATAGATTATGGGCTTTTTGCAAAAGAAAAACAGTTTAAAAAATGTAAGGATTCTCACAGTAAGGCCTTCTACTATGTGTTTTTGTCAGGAAACACTTGGCTAACAGTAATAGTAATACTACTAATAATAATACTTTGATGGAGAGGCCCTATTAGACATATCACATGACTTAACATTTGTTATTTGACTGAGGGCCCCATCAAGACATCAGGGGCCCTGTAAAGACATCACATAATAACCAGTGTTATTTGGCTGAGGGGCCCCTTTCAGATATAACAGGTGAATCTAGTATATGAGGGGACCTATTATTTTCACATAACATAACCGGTGTTAACAACAATAATAATAATGATCTGTCAGTAATTCTTCATTGCAAAAGAAAAGTGTACTTTAATGACCTTTTCTCTTGCGTTGAAGATTTGCAAAGCATTTTCTTTTTTTCTTCTTACTTACTTACTTGACCCGTTTCTGTGTCCACAGGATCAGAGGAGGAGTCTGGTGTGTGACAACTTGTTGCATCCCGATTATCACGCTGCTACACAGGAGCCAGAATGGACAAGCCTCTAATTGGCCAATCGCTCTCATATCTTCCACATGATTCCGCCAGCAATGCCGACACCGCAGGTCCTCCCCCTCCCCCCCCCCCCCCCCCCAGCTCAGAGCTCAAATGCTGAAATGTGCTTTTATCTGACTTAGTCAGGGTTATCATTAAAAGTGAATTTTTTGTGGGGATTTAAATTGTGCTTAAGATGTTTTATATCGAAATACATGGAAAGATCTTAAAGTCCAGAGAGAGAGGGGAGTTGCCGGGGAAATAACTCACACACCGCAAAGGGGAAATAGTGTTTATTTTTCTGTGTTTACCCTCATCAGTTCTTGGAAGAATATTCTTTTCTGACATGATAACACAAGCTCCATGCTCCTTAGTGACAGCTAACGAATGATCCTTGCTTTGGGTGTTGAGCCCTCTTGAAGTGAGATTCCATCTCTGCATTGCTCACTCTATTACAGAATAACTTGATTGATCTTCGAGGTACTTAACGGTCTGATTAGTTTTTCTCTTTTCCTTTGCTGAGTCCAGTCTCAGCTGAGTCCAGCCTACCTCAGCTCAGATTCCTAAACGCGCCTCACACAGGGGAGGTCTTTAAAGGTACTGCTGTAGTGACTTTTCTTTTCTTTCCTTTTTTTGTTGTTTTTGTGTCACAACCATGTAGCTCCCATAAACTCCGACTAAAACTCGTCCTCTTGGCAGTCTGACCTGTCCTCGTGGAGAGAACGGTTGATGCTCAGCCCCTCAAACAATGAGCATTCACTGAGGTTGCTGAGCTGTGCATGGGCCTTGTTTTCATTATTTCAAAATGGCAGCTGTTTTGAACCTTTTTTTTTATTTTTGTAGGCTTTTTTTTTTTTCCCACCTTTCACAGTGAACCATTTTGACTGAATTATGTTGTCGTCATTACAAGCTATTGCGTCGTTCCCGTCATTTCTCTTTGCCAGTGGTTACGCCGCGTGTGTGACTTCTGTGCTGTCAACTTCCCCCTGAACTGTGTAGAGTGACCAGGCCCTATCACAAGCACAACAACCACATCCCCCCCCCCGCTCTCTTCCAGCAAGTAAAGCTTTCGAAAAATGTCCTTTACACATGGCCTTCATAATAACAGGGATAATATAACTGGAGTAAAGCCTCGGTGTTACAATCCCAGGCGTCAGCTGAGGCTGTTTGCATTAGCAACAGATTAATAAAAGCTTGATGTGGTTATCCCATGATTTCAAACTATAATGAGTAGAGCCTGAGGAATGTCTCTGTGATAATCAAACACTGGAAAGATGGGGAAAATTCATCTTAGTCACAGTAATGGTGTCAAAATAACCACTGAAAAATTCCTGCTTTTGAGTTGACAGCACTTAAAGGAAGATCCACCTGAAAACAGAACAGATTAAGTACAGTATTGATTAAAAAAATATAACAATAACAAAAAAAACCATTCTGATAAGTTGTTTTTAGAAAAAAAAAAAGTTGGTTGAACTATCGTCTTTAAGGTCCAGTGTGTAAGATTATGTGAAATTGTACAGTAAAAAAAAAACAGGGACTCCTCTGTGAACTATGGTACCTTCACTCTCTCTGCCATTTCCTTTATCTACTTTGTTGGTGTATATATCAGGTTTATTTTTCTAAATTTACATATTAAGCTTCCCTTTTAAATGCAAAAAAGCATTTCCATTTGTGTGTGTTACATTCACATTACTCAGTTTTTGTTAGAAAAACATCCCCCACTGCTGTGAATACGCCTGTCGTCCACACTACCCCTGGAGTTTTAGAGCCCCTAAATACTGATTTTGTTTGAAAAAAATCAGACCTTTGGAAAAAATGACGCAGTTATCCGCGTTCGATTCCTGATTGGTTCACCCACGATAGCTATGTTAAGACGTGCAAAGCGATCAGTTCCGGTAGGATGGTACAATTCCACCGTTTACATGGACGCAAAATGAAATGACCCGATGGTGGTGTGCGTACACATGCGTGAAGCGTTCAGTCAGAATGGACTATGGACGTGTGCAGTGTTGTCTAAGAAGAAGAAGCTTCACTTCCGCTTCTGTTGTAAACAAACACTGCACGTGTCTGCTCGTCCCATCACTGTCCACTATTCTCCCCTTCTGCGTCTGTGACCTTTTTTTAAAATGGAAAAACAGCAGGATGTATTTTTTTGGACAATACTGTGTTAAAAAAAGGAGAAGAAAATCTTCCTATATATATATATATATATATATATATATATATATATATATATATATATATATACCAATCTGCTTATGGGTAGTGTATTCCATTTCTGTCAATTAACCCTCCTCAATGTTACACACTGGACCTTTAAAGCATCTCTGGCAGACGGAAAATATCCGAGAAAATGACTCTGTGCGTGATAAAAACAACAGCCTCATCAAAGATGGCTCTCATATATTTATCTTAACCACAGAGGTCTGCGTATATGAGTGCACTAAACTAAACAACCTGAGATCAGAGGAATAAGGACTCGTTCCCTTTTTTTAGCGTGGACTTTCCCTTAAAGGCTGAGTGAAAATGTGAAAGGATTTTTTCTTCCCTCGCAGTCATGTTTGAGCTCAGCACGAGCAGCAGACTTAAGAACTCATGTTTTTTTTGTAAAGTAACCAGTAGCACTTACTAAAGCCTTACATGTGCCTTATATTATTCTCCAAAACACAGTGAGTCAGTAGCAACAGTTCTGAGAAAAGAAACTTCAAGTCCAGTTGATCCCGACTCGCTGTGTTTTGATAACGATGACCTGGATGAATGAGAATCTACACAGACACGTGCCTTATTCTTTCAAACTGTTCATAATCCTGAACCAGGAAGCTCCCAACTCATTAAGCTCTTACCTGTCTAACCAAAGACACAAAATCTTGAATTATGGTGAACTTTCTTAAGTGTTGTGCCTTTTTTTCTTCCTGCCCCCCCCCCCCGTCTTTAAATCTCACTGAGAAGGGGATTGACGGTGGACAGTCATATAGAACCTCTCGCCTGCCTTTTCTCTTAATATTACCTCACTTTGATTGAATCAACACAACCTCCTCGAGCTCAAGTATCCGAATTTCCTCGCGTTATTTTTCATGCCATAACTGTCTGTGAGATGGAAAAGACTGAATCACCAGCAGCACTTTGGTTTAAAGTGATTTTATATTGGGGGGGAGGAGGGGCAATTAAAATCTCATAGTATTAATTCAAAACAATCCCAAAATTGTCAGCATATCAAAAAAAAACAGCATTTGGCGATGCTGCGGAGAGTCTGACATGATTTCATCCTCTTGAGACTCTTTCTCTTTGCGTTGTTTATGTCCTTGTTTTGTTCTGTTTTGCAAGAATAATGAGCTGAAACTGCCTTTTTCTTATAGAGTAACGGTCCCTCCAGAACTTTTAAGGGACGTGTCAGTATATTTTGGATACTTTGTGTACAAAAAAGAGAACAAAAAAAAAATAAACAGAAATGAAATAGTGTTGTATTTTATATATAATAGAACATTTCAATATAGTGACACGTCACTAATATATTTATTTACTAATATATTTATCCATTTTGTCCAGGTTTGAAAGAGTGGTTTCTGTATAGAGTGAATGTTCCTATATGGAAACTGACCAGTGCCATCACAGATCTATCAACCTGTCTTCATTCCAAGTATATGCAAATAAATTATTTTGAAGTAAAAACCTGAATGTTGTGTACATTTTTCCTGCGGGAGAATCCAGTGAAGTGTCACGTGTGTTGTCTTTCTGTGGAAGTCTTGTCGGGAATATTTAATATATTTTATTTAACAGCTTTTATTAGACCTCTGAAGAAGATTGAGACCACATTGGAAATCTCTTATATTTAGAAAAGGTTACATTGAGACTCTTATAGAGAGTAATGTCATGTAAAATGACATATTTAATAATTTACAAATGTTTGCCAAAAAATGTTTGCCAAAATACTTTTAAAATAGTCAGATGTTTGTGTCCTTCCATGTCTTCAGGTGACATTCTGTATAAAAAGCATCTAAACATCAATGGCTCCAACTCATCATATACAGACAGAATCCACTTATTTAAAAGTACAAAATTACTTTTACAAAAAAGGTAATAATGCTCTCCTGCTTCAGCTTGAATTTCAGCAAAAAAATTCAAATGTTTTTATGCAGTAAAATAGTGAGAGCAACATCTTTTTGACACTAATAGACACCTGACCTGCTGTTGACCTAATCTTCAAGACTTTCACTTGGCCTTCACTTCACAAAGTCTGCAGCACAGTTAGCAAATAGCTGGAAGCTAACTAGCTTCAAGATGCCTCCCCTCTCCATGGACGAGTACACCACACTTCTACAGGAGATTACTGCGCTGGAAACTTAAGATGCACAGGTTAGAAGTGAACGTGGAGGTAAATGGACTGTATGAAAATGATAGCACTCTTCCATTTAACTACAATAACAGAGAAAAGCATGCCAACGGCTAACTAGCAACAAGAAGAGCGCTGAGCACCAGAATGGCTGTTTGACCACTACAAACGGGGAAAAAACACTAATTACTAAATTTTGGTACCAAACATTTTGCTCTCATTGTTTGATTCGTTAAGATGTGTTGTTATTTGTATTTAAAAAATTACAGCAAGCCTTTCGCCTGCATTTTAAACTGAAAATAAATAATATGACCAGTGACATCAGCTGGTGAATATAGTAGAACAGAGCGCCTGATAAACTGACAAGTTGATAAATTGGCCTGATAAATTAACTTTACTGACATATGAACCAAAAATCCCAGAATTTTGAACGTTTGTACTCTCTTTACGAGAGTTAAAAGTGTCCTGCTCACATGTTAGCATCACATGTACGTATGCTAAGCTACTGCTAGCAGCTGGTTAGCTTAGTAATCTTAGCATGTAGATTCATGCTAAGATTACCAGGCTCAATGTAACATAACCCAATTATCAGCTGTGTCCCAACCTTATATGAGGGACCTACTTTTTTTAAAGATGACAAACTATTGCATTGTACGAAATATGTGTAAATTACGACAAGCAATTTTTTACTGTCATTTCTGTAAGACATTTCGCAGCTTCATTTTATGTATATAAGTTTTTTATAATAAATCATATATACTGTGCAGATACCAGAGTGATGTCAATGTACTTAAAGGTCCAGTTTGTAAGAGTAATATGAAACTTAGAAAATACCCCAAAATGAGTTGATATAATAATATTTAGATCATGATTTCACAGTGTCCGACAATGGATAAACTAAAAGCCTTTTTGAGTTTTAATAATAACTGAAGGCTCTCCATAACTATTTTTCCACCAAGTGAAAAATTCAATTTGGTACAATACTATACATATTTTTATAACCGACCCCAACGGTTCCATAGTTTTGTTCCCTTCCCTTGGAGTAAAATGGTACAGGGTAGAACATCACTCCCTTGCGATCAGTGTAAATATCCTATGGACATCTAGGCCAATGTTCGCAGTCTTTTCTCATGCAAAGCTTGACCTCTCGTTGAGACGTGTCCAATGTTGTCCATTGTTGTCTATGTTGCTGTCTGTTGTGTCGCGTTCAATGCCGTTTTCGTTGCAGCCATCGATCTCAGCCTACATCGAAATAACGCAAGCCTGACCCAGAGCTTTACCATTCCAAACCGTACCGTACCATACTGTACCAAACCGAACCATACCATGATGGAAACGCAGCACTTCCGGTAAGATGTTGCTAAGTCTTACACACTGTACCTTTTAACTAACTCTCACCAAGAAATTGAATAAGCCCATTTCCTAAATAATGTCGAACTATTCCTTTAACATCTGAACCATGTTTCTCAATATTAGACATACCAAACAAATGAAAATGAGTTTGTTTATTTAGCTGTATGCAGTCTACTGACAGCTTCATGTCACATGTGGATGTTTTGCGCTGTATGATGTATGTTTGATATGAAATGTAGATGCATGTATGACAGTGTGAGTGTGGTGCTGCAGGATCAGTATAAGTTTCTGGCCTGTCCCTCAGGTGTCAGCACAGTGAGGTTGCCTCGAGCTTCTTGGTCCTTCTCAATGGCCTCAAAGAGAGACTTGAAGTTTCCTGCTCCAAAGCCCTGGAGAGAGAACAGACACGCACACGCAGATGGCTAATTACCCAGAGATCTACCTCCATCTGTGTCGTTTGTTATGGCTCTGGGGATCTTCTCCCCACATCTTCTGTTTTGGGTGCTCAACACTTTGATGTTGGAGCACAAACGGCAGATAAATATATTCACTGGGCTCAAACTTCCACTCGGCTCTGACAGCAGAGCTGCAGTTGGTGTCAGCTCGCAAATTAATCATGTAAATATTTTCATAGACTGTGAAAAGATCAAGTGTTGGTGGTTTTTCTCAGAGAGATTCTTTTGCTGTGGTCCGGATTCAGTTTCTCACTTTCATGCATTGTATCCACATCTGGAGACTTTCTTTCTGGAGAGTGACATGATGTGCGTGTTCTGACAAGTCGAATTGGTGCCGGGTGTTAGAAATGAAGTGCCACAGGGTGCAACACAATCCAAAGGTCCCCCCCTTGCTGAGAAGCCTTTTAATCTGTATGTGTGATAGATTTACTGAGCTTTTACAAGTGGCCTGCTGTTGTAATGTTCACACTGGGTGGGAGCTTTTCTAAACAGGTGTTCAGGTGGCTCTGCCTCGGCCGTTTAAACACACCTCAGGCCTGAAAATCCCATCAGTGCGGCACTGAAAATAAGACATAAATGCAAAAGCTTCTCTCAGATTTCCTTTGCAGGCATGTCCAAAGTGTGACCTGGGGCCAAAGAATTTCATTCCACACATTATTGTTTAATTAAGCAAGTGGAGGTTGCTTTTTGTGGTATTGTTTGTCATATTTTAAAGTGCTGTGTCTTTGAAATGCTGCAAGAAATTATTTTTTACCTGATGCAAGAAGCAGCTCGCCCCCCCATCCTGTTTTTAGCACTTGAGAGGGAACTTTAGAGCAATTCCAAAGTGTGGGCCGTGAAATTTACCTGCACTGATTTATTGTACCCCCATGTTCACATGAACACAAAAATATATATGTGAATTATTGATCCTAGTCTTGTGTATTGATGAAAGTCGTGATTTAAGGTTTTGATGGTGGACCTCGGGGGATTTTCAGATTTTAAAGTGGGCTCCGACACTCTTAAGTTTAGGAATGGTTGGCCTAACTGGTCACTTACAAAGTGGTTGTTCCGCTGAATGACCTCCAGGAAAAGGGTTGGTCTGTCCTGTACAGGTTTAGTGAAGATTTGCAGGAGATATCCCTTGTCATCGAAGTCAACTAAAATTTTCAGTTGCTTAAAAAAGAGAAACACAGATTGTCTCTGAGAGATTGGTACACAACACAAAAACTGCAGTAGATAACGCCGGTTTTGACATTGTCTCACTTGTATACGGTCTAGGTCCTCCGCCACCTTGATCTTGGCTTTGCTGAGATTGGCCCGTAGGGTTTTGTAGTACCTGTCAGGTGCTGCGAGGAACTCTACCCCTCTGGCTCGCAGGTTCACTACCTGTTTTAAGATGGAAACACAAGAAGAAGAAGAAGAAGAAAGTGAGATGAAAGCTTGTCTTTACTTGGTGATTTAAGGGCTCAAAGGTGTAAAGATAAATCTGAAGTCTGAGGATAATAAAAAAAAAAGGGAGACTCACACTCTGGATAATGTTGGATGTGTTGAGTGCGATGTGTTGAACACCTGCTCCACCGTTATAGTCCACATACTCCTGTGCAAAAGGAGACGTACAACATAAAGTGCAGTGAGGCTGAAGTAACAAAGGACTGGTACTTTTTTCTGGTACTTGTATTTACTTTTTAGGCTACCTTTTACTTTTACTGCCTACGTGGTCCGTAAAATGTCAGATAAGGTATGAAATAATATGTTGATCAGTGTTAATCCAACCTGGAAATGATGATGTTCTCTAACGTCTTGTTTTGTCCCCAAAACAAAAAGGATTCAGTTTTAATGATTTTGTTGTTATATGGAGCAAAGTGACTAGAACATATTCACATTTCAGAAGGTGAAAAAATGCCAAGCTTGTTTTAATAATTGAAAAAACTCAAACCAATTAATCAATTATCAAAAAAGTTGACAATTTAGTAATGGATTAATAATAGATTAATACAATAATTGGTGCAGCGCTAGTTATGATTCAAGGAAGAAATTATTTGAATCTGTTCATGATACAGATATAGATTTGAGGTTTTTTTTTGTAAATAACCCTAAAAATGGCAGTACTGTTTAAAAAAAAACTAAACATCATATTGGTCTGTGTTAGTGTGTAATTTAGTTGAAATCCAGACAAAGATCTGTATTTGAAACATGAAAAACATACTCATTATTTCTTTTGAAATGAGAGTGCAACTCTGCGGCCTTGTTACTAAATTGTCCCTGCTGGGGACTCGCATGTTAAACCACTGAAGGGCATTTTACAAAACTGCGAAATTTTGCCAAAGGGAATCACTCTTTAGGTGCAGCTTGAGTAAAAAAATGAGCTGACATCACACCTGGATTTGTGATATCTTCTTCCCCATGGCAGGTTCATTGATGGGCATCTTGATGGTCTCTTCATAGTTTGTGACCACGATGGACCTCAGTGAGCTGAACTCTGTGTGGATCTGCTTGTCATCTATGGACCAGAACCGGTGGAACAGCAAACACTTCAGGTACCTGGAATTTTTGGAGAACAAGGTAAATGAGGATTATTTGTTCCTCTTGCAGACCTGCTGACTTGTGTGGTTGTGCAGGAGCTATAGCGTTTTAATATCTGCTCCGACATTTCACCCTGCGACAGAGGTGGAGTGTTTACTTGTCCTTTGGTCCTGTGTGTGTGTCCACTGTGTCCGTCCAGTGTGTGTACGTGCACTCAGTCAGGAATCTTACCAGTCTGAAATTGGCAACATTTGGTCATCTGGCTGGTTTCCCACAATGTGATCGATGAACCTCAAACCTGTGGGTGGACTATACAGAAGAGTAGAGAAAAAAAGTGGAGAGACAAATTCAGAGTCCCTGCTTCATACTGGTATGTACTTTTTGTACATATTTATCTGCCACCAAATAAAATAAAAAAAATAGGATTAAGTCAATGTTCAGGGACTGGTTTCACTTTGTAGACATCTGCTGTCAAGGAAAAATACATTTAAAAGAGCCACCCTGCTCCACCCTGGAGTAGCCAGTGCTTGACTATTATTGATACAAATCAATAATTAGTGATAATAATAATAATAATAATAATAATAATAGTGTTAATTCCACCAAACCAGTGTCACTCTTGTTACAGTCAAATCTAGTCTTAATTTGCTCTTTCATATTCAAAGGGAATATTAATGAATGTTAATTGACTTTGGTTTTTAAAACATTTCACTCTATTCAGATATTTAAAAATATCTGAAGATATCTTGATTTCTTTAATATGTTAACAACCAAGTAAAATCACTTTCTGGAAACAATATTTGCTCAACAACTGTTCTTTTATTTAGTTTTAAATAATTAATATCTAAAGGCATATGAATCTCTTGATCTAAATTACCAGATTTGAAGTAATTTAACAGCACATCAGGATCTGACTGAGTTTAGGACAAGTCGATACATTTTGGAGGAATTATAGTTAAGCAGCAGGCTTCCACCCTGTCTCTATTCTTTTTCATCTTCTTTCAAGGCCTAACCTGCAAAGTCAGTCATTGTGCCACCTAATGGCAACAGGAAGTATGCCTTCAATAATAACCTTGCTTCATTTACATCAGGAATCTAGCAAGTTACTGAGCCCCTCTGGTGACATAGGTGAAAAAAATATTAATGTGTGGCCATGCGTTACTATCTCGTTCCCACAACTTAGTAATGGGAACGAGATAGTAACGCTTGGCCAACATTATAAATTAATATTTAATGCTTTAATATTAGTACTTATGATACGTAAAATATGACGTAAATTGCGCAAAAAAACACAGGTTTTTTTGTCATTGTGAATAATTTGGCTTGCCATAATAAGTATCTTGTTACCACGTGTAACCAAGGCGTGGGAACGAGATTGTAACGCGTGGCCACACATTAATATTTTCTTATCTATGTCACCAGATAAGCTCCGTAGCAAGTAAATTTGGCCATGGGCTAATATTTTTCTAAGCAATTGAATAGACATTATATCTTCATAAGGCAAAAGTAACTTTTTTATTCTAATCTAAACTGGTCAATATTGTACAAAAATCCTAAATTTAACAAATGTATTGGTTTAAAAAAGTTACTTGAATTTGCCACAGACTGTTGAGTGTCTTAAAACTGCTCTTTGACTCTTTGGCTCTAAATTCTGAATGACTTTGTCATTTTTGTGAAGAAAAGCAATTTAAACAATTTAAAAAAAAACGTCTACTACTACTTCATAATAAGGCTGGCAACTGATTTGCTTGAAGCTTTCAGGTTGTTGTCTACATTTGAAAAAAGATTGTTTAAAGTCTAATACATAGCATTGCTACTTTTACTGAAGATCCTTTTAGATAAAAGAAAATAAAAAATCATTTTAAAATTTTTTTTCATGAAACAAAACAAACCATGTTGTTAGTGAGGAGACTCACAGTGTGGGTAACAGAGGATCCATGAACAGAGGCTCTTTGTAGCTGGGCAGGAAAACACCTTTGTATGGTCCCAGGTATTCGATGAGTGTGTGTGTTGTATCTCCATACTGAGGACAAAACATTGACACAACAATTACTCAATCTCCAGTTTCATGTGTGTATTTACACGAGGCCCTCCGATGTGCGTCACTCCTCACGTACTGTCTGAACCACAGCATACTTGACCCTCCCGTGCTGATCCTGCTCCACCCATGGTTCCCTCACAATCACGGCTCCCCGCTCTTTGGCTGTCTGTCAGCAGAGAGGACATGGAGCTGGGATCAGTTTGGAAATGACACGAGCATCGTACAGTACAGTACAACACTGTGTGCACTGCTCTTTGAAGCCCTCCAGTGGTTGAAGAAAGAATATATTGAACACTTTAAATGATGCTGCTGTTGAGCTCTCCTCTAAAGTCAGTCTGACCCTGACTGAGCTGAGAAGTTCAAACACATCCCAAGGTTGCTCTTGTTGTCACTACAGAAGCAAACATGCTGAGTTTTGTATGGCACTGATTTCAAAATTGAGACAAGTTTTTCAAGCAAGTCACAAAGGAATATGTGATTTTTTTCATTCAAATCACCAAAGTCTGCAAAGTATAGTAGTTAAATAAATTGTACCAGCTGCAACATTACATTGTACATAATTACAATGCAATTACATACATTATTCGGAACATGTCTTTATGAAATGTAACACATTGTAATTGTGCTTTTGTACCCGTTTACTGTGATTGTAAATGATCTACTTTTTACTTTAACTTGAGTAGACTTAAGTAACATTTCCTGAAAGTATTAGTACTTTTATTTGAGTCTTTTAGAACTCTTTCCACCTCTGCTTTGAAGTTTAAAAAATGTATGTGTTATTGAGGTAAAAGACTGACCACTGTATGGTTAAAACCACTGAGTGTGTGACTTTGCAAACACATGAACTAAATAACTTTTGCGAAAGAAAAAAAACACACACACTGGACATGACTCTTGAATAACTTTCTGCTTCTTTTCCTGCCAGGTTTTGTCCTGTTAAAACAAGCTGCGGGTTCTCAGAGTCAGCGTTACCTTGACTAAGAAGTCAGAGTCCTCCACTTGGAAAGAGATGTCTTTGACGCTGTCTCCGTGCCTCGTTAAATGTTCTCCCATCACTGAGAGGAAATGTAAACATCACAGTATGTTTATAGTCTTACATGTACGTTTACTGCTGAGGAAGAACTTGCCTTCATTTCCAGGATTTAGCGGAGACTCGAATACAAATATAATCTGCGAGGAGAGAGAGAGAGAGAGCGATGCAGCTGTAAATTCAATCTTTAGCGAGTGTTTAGGTCAGTAAGTATGTCCGTACACGATGAGCAGCTGCGTACCTTGTCCTGTCTGATGACATGAGACACTATCTCTCGGGTGCCGGTCTCCAGACCCTTGTAGGCCAAAGCCTCAAAGCCCATTTTATCACAGTAGAATGAAGCTGCCTGCAAAGTGTCAAAGTTAACGTGAAGAGCATCCATTTCTCATGAACTTTAATCACACTTTTTATGATTGAGTTTATGCATACAACAAAGCCTGGGTAAAACAGGAATAATATAAAAAAAAACAAAAAACGTTCTGACATTTTTTTTTAAAGACACATAGGATTAGGGTTTGAAAACTTATTGACGTGAAAGTTAAAGAACTCTACCAATTTGTCACCATCAGTGACCAAGAGTATATCAGGATTTTGAAAAGACATTTGAGTCAGTATAGATGTTCTGAATTCATCATAATAAGGCTTCACCTGATTCACATGGAAAATAATGAATTACATTTACTCGCGTTACTGTAATTGATTAGGTTTTTTGTGTACTTGTGTAAAGTAATTTTTAAAATTTGTAATTTTACTTTTAAGTATATTACTGAGTGAAAAAATGACAATCACACACCGGAAACTTTGGTAATGAATGACGGGACATTATGTGTTTACATATTTTATTTTGTCAGCACAGAACTTTGGTTTTGTCTTTAATTAAAACCAGTTCATGTGAGATTTCTGTCCCCTTGTCCCCTTGAAAAAAACCCAACCTTGTTCTAGTAACTAAGTAACTTTTACTCTTAGTACTATTTTAAATAAGCTACTTTTTAACTTTGACTTGAGTACATTTTTAGACCAGTACTTGTATTTAAGTAAAATGTTATCAAATTAGTGGTACTTGAGTAGAATATTACAGTACCATTTCCACCTCTGCTAATTTCCTCCAGAACATTTTAAAATTTTGCCTGATTTAATGTTGACCTCTGACCTCTTCATAGGTCATTAAAATGATCAGCACTGTCAACTTTAACCTGACCAGTCCTGGCTGTCCTGGGTGTCCTGCAATCACCAAATCGACTACAAAGTCCTGAGAAGCTGCAGGTATGAAAATACGTCTGAATTCTGCTATTTCACATTTAATATTATGTTAAAAATTACATTAACATCTCGCTCGAACAAACTACAACACTGTCTGAAACTGAAAAATCTGCTTTCATGGAAAACTTTTAAAATATTGGAGGCAGAAAAATAATATATGTAGATGTAAATGCACTTTATTGATTTTATTGTGATTATGTGATCATTTTATATCGCACTCTATATATTTAAAGTGGTTTATGTGTATTTTAAGTAGTTGCACTCTTGCAAAAGCCATTTTTAATCTCAATGATTTTTTTATTCCTGGTTGAATAAAAGATAATAATAATAATATCAAAGATGTGAGGATTATTTTCTAAATGTATAATCATATGCTGGTCAGAAATATCATTAAAGCTGCAGAGCTGAAGGTGAACTTTCCTTGTTTTGAACAAACAAACACCTCAAACCCTTCAATGTTTGACAAGGAAGGAATATGATAAATTCATAATTTCTGCTTAAAACAACACTGACACATGGTTCAGCTTTAAAATACAGACATTCATATCAAATCATTCTGGAGGGAAAAAGAAGATGGAAGTTCCAGAGGCTAAAAGTCTAAGATCTATAAATCCATGAAGAGAATAAATGATTATTTCTGTATTGTAATTGTAATTAATAATCCAAAGCCTGTGTATGTTGCTCTAAAGATTTTTAATTTGTGAAAGTGCCATGTCATTGAATACATTTTATCTGGTGCTGCGATCATGACAAGGCCACAGATATCTAACAAGGTTTAACTTTTAATCCCATGTCAGTGTTTGCATACTGACCTGTTTGGCATTGCCGACCCAGAAAGTGATGTGATGAAACCTGACAAACTTTCCTCTTGCATGCTAAAAGATGGAAATACGGCAGAAAAAACAAATGCGTATATGTGACAAAATAGTCATGAGATCATTACATGCATAGAGGAATTTCGAGGAATCATTAATTCAGCAATTCTTCTGCAGAACAAACAACACTGTTACTCATTAAACTACCGTCACACGCTCAAAACGTCTGTCAGAAAATTATCATCACAGGCAATATTCAGTCTCACCTTCTCGCCTTTATCTGTGTAGCTTGTCTGAAAAGAAAGAAATCACATTTAAAGTCATTAAAAACCCATCAGTAAGCGCGGCATTTAACCTGCAGTCGATGGATCTCATATTTCTAACGCAACTTAATTATCCACAGAAGAGCCCATCGCCTCCTGTGAAAACATCCAACATCCCACACATCTGAGGACACCTGCTCCTCTGATAATCATGAGGTCTCTCACCATGCTGTGATTATAGATGAGCCACAGTCCAGAGGAAAAAGAGAGAGATGCAAATCAGTGTCTGGTCTGAGAGCGTGCAAATAAATACTGACCAGATGACCAGCTGTGATAGGTCCTTTGGTATCTACACCCACCTGAACCACCTCCAAGCCTCCTGCTGAAGAAGCTCCACAGCAGTGTTTTCTGTCTGTGCTCCAGTGTTTAATCAGTGTAACATTTAGGAGGGTTTTGGTTTTTTTTAGCAGAAATTCAACATAATGTTAGTTTAAGTGTATGATCTTTAAAAGCAGCCTGAATGGACAAACCTGCCTAAAGAGAGTGAAAAGAGACATTTGTGTCCCTTCTCCACCCGAATAAAAAACAATTTGACCCTTAAAATGAAGATAACATCATGTATAAAGTTTTTTTTATACGTATATACCATATTTATAGAACTACAGTTTGTCACATTTATGAAATTTAAGACCAGCAAAAAGGAAACTGTTGACATTTCATTGTTGTTTATACCCAACTTCTTATAAAGTGGAGAAAAAAAAGAACTACTTTGGAATGAAAATAAACAATATTTGGATTTTATGCCTGGCATAAGTACGCGCATCCAAACTTCTGTACTTCTCCATGTACACATTCCTTCAATTAGGTGTTGGGAATGGCCTTCGGGGAGGTTTTGATCACCGCATTTGACGTAGGATGTGACGCACAAAATATCAAAACACTTATATTTACGCCTTCAAAGCTACAAGGAGCCACTACAGAGGGGCTGAGGGGCCACGTGAGGCTCTAGAGCTGTAGATTGCAGACCCCTGGCATAATCCTACTCCACAAACTAAGAACGAATTACCTCTTTTCTCGTATGCAAAGGCCACCGTGGTTCCCTGACAGGCTATGCTAGTAAAGCAAGGTGACGGCAAACTCTAGGTTAAGGAATTATCCATAGTTCTGTGAAACACGAGTGAGGCAGTGAGATGCTGAATTATTTTGTAAAATACTAAATAAATGTATGATTAGCAGCAGTAGTAGGAATAGTAGCAGAGTTGAGGAGAACACAAATACAGATAATTCTGTCCTCCACTGGACAAGACTCATCCCTATGTGTCTGGTTCCTGGCATCCACCACTAGGGGGAGCGCTGTGGTCTGATGAGCAGAAGTAGAAATAGCTGTAAGATCAGTATGTACAGACCCAGAACTTTAAAGCTGCTGATGAACTATTATTTTCCAGTTGTTTTATTATGTATGATGCATTTAATTAAAAGGCTTTTAAGCTGAGGTTCGACATGAGGATTCACACGTTGAAAGAATGATTGAAATAAACACAGTGTGCGTGCTTGTGTGTGTTTCATCAGCCCCATTACAAAAACAAAAAACAGTCTGTTAAACTGATTTCAGGTCAGACAAACATTCACATGAGGGGTTTCATGTTTCACCTTCTTTGAATTGCAGGGGGAAAATGCCACAGGATGGGGGACAAACACGGGAGAGCAGTGTGAGCCGCTGTGTGGCAGCTGACTGGTATTGGAGAGCACATGAGGTCAGCTGCAGGCTCTCGCGGACAAGGCAGATGAGCAAAAATAGTGTGTGCCCCCAGCTACAGCAATGTAAACTGCACAGACACATCACGTGTACGTACTGTATGTATCTATCTATGTATACATGCAGTTCACTGTCTGTGTGAGGGACTCAGGCAGATAGAAGATGTTGCAGTTTACATATGTAAAAGTTCAAAATAATCAGCGATCAGATAGGGGATGCAGCTGTTTATTGCTGTATTGTCCTTAAAAAATTTTTTTTAATCTTTTTGTTATTTGATTTTCGACAGTATTTGGCTTTTTGATGATGAAAGGAATTGTGGATTTGTCTTGGATTGAAAAGCTAATAAAATAATTGTGTGTTTTGTTTCAGGCTGTGAGTTAAAAAAAATAAGAATTTGAAAAAATGACCAGAGCTTGCTCAGTAGTGTGTTTGAGCCATTTTTATTGTCATACAACAAAACATATGAAACAAAAAGACTGAACATTGTACATATAAATGTATGAAATATAATAAAATTATTTCTCGGTTATAGGTTTCTCAGTGGTTGACTTCCAGAAATACACTTTCTCTTTCAACTTTTAAACATTCCAGGGGGATATTATGCACACATTGTCCTTTTGCTCTGACCTTTAAAAACCAAGCAATATCCATTTCCCTTTTTAAGCTTCTCTGTTTTATGTTTGTTTGAAAACTGAAACTTGTGTCTGTTTTTGTTGCCTGTCAATCACCACAGACTGACATACAACAGTCACGGCTACGTGCGGGTTCACAATACCGGGGCTTGTGTACGTGTGTGTCCGGTTTGTGCCGCGCTGTGATTTTCTATTGGTGCTCTTCGGCGGGTTGTTGTCTCGAGATTGGCTCGGTTGTGGGTGTGTACGCGACATTTGCTCGACTGTCGTGGTCGCCCATTGGCCTTCACTGATTCTGTAACGCCATTGGTCGAGGGTGCTCGGTTTCCACGATGACGATTGGTCAACGCTGGAGTCATCACACAGGAATGCGGAAGTCGTGTAGTCTACTGAGTCACCGTTGTGTCAGCTGATTCTTTCTGAGTGAGTAACTCGATCTAATGTTTATTTCAAATGTAGATAACTTGTCAGTAATGTGTTGTGTGTGACATGTTCTTGGACTGACAGACGTATGTTCGGTGTGTGTTCCCTGAGGCGTTTTGTCGTTTTTCTGCTGGAAAGTGGGCGAATATTAAACACCAGTCTCTGGTAGTGGTGCTATCCGGGAGCTAGCATGATGCTAATATTCGCAAACAGTGGTCACACACGCACACACACTTTCGGTTTGTGAGCCAGTCGCCACCTATCACAGGACCAGTCTGTGTTTGCGGCTGTCATTCACTTTCACTTTCACCATAAACTTCTCCAGTGTGGTCACTAGTGATCACCTGTTGTGTTGTCAGGAGTCAAACAGCGCCTGTTGTTCACACCTTACAACAGTCAACTGTAGGCGGGGATGCTGGAAATGGGTTAATCGTTGTGGTCGGGTTTTCCCCTTTGTTTTGGTCAGAGGCAAATGACCTTTTATCACGTGCTGTTTTGGAAATTTATTTTATAGTCGTGAGAAAAGGAAGTGGTTAAATCTCCATTGACTGGGAATTTAGTGTGTGTTCCTGTTGAATGCTAATATCCACAGTTCATATTACACCCTCTAGAGTGATTTTTAAGTCATAGTGCAGTGTGGTTGTATGTAGCAACTTTGCCAAATGCAGCGCCAGCACACTACATGTCTTAGACTGAAAAGCAGTTTGAGACATGGATACTCGCTGTCATAGAAAACATATCTGCCAGTGAGAAAACAAGGAAGAACACCTGCTTAAATGTTTAGTGCGTAAGAAGGGTTTCATTTCTTTAAAACACTTGGGCAAGGGGCCTTGCATCATGGAGGCTGCCATATTGATCTGCCACGTTACTACCATGTTAGCAACCCAAACACGCATTTCTAATGTTAAAGCGAAAGCTGACTATGCAAGCGTAGGCATATGGTCTTACCCACATAAATTTGATGCGTAAACCAATGAAGAAAAGGAGGAGATGACAGAGCTAGTACGAGATTAGAGAAGGTAGTGAATGTGTTTACATTCTTTCTGGTATGTGAAGGCCACTGTAGTTCCATGATATAGCTGATTTAGGAGGATATCTGTTTTTTGCTCTTTCTCGCTAATTCTTACACACTGCACCTTTAAGTCTACAGTATCTTAAGAGTATGCCAGCCACTTTATATCAATGTTAAACAGCCTTTTCATCTGAAAACTGAATTCCATAAACCGCTAGCTCTCCAAAGTTGCCTTGTTTGGCTGCCATGTCTTCAAGTGTCTATGTCTCTGGCTGGTTCTTGATGAGAGATTGATGTGTTTAAGTTTATGGGAACATAGTGCTGGGCAGTATACCGGTTCATACCACAAGACTGGTATATGAAAAAGGGAACATGGCGCAGCAAAACCCTGTTCGAGGGGTTACGATTTTCACTGCTGCACCACACATGCTAATGGATAGCTGACCCCTCACTCAATACGACACAGGACACACACGCACTCTCAACTCTGCCACTCCCTCTTTCACTTGACCACTCGCTCAATGCGTGCACAACTGCGCCTCTCTCTTGCTGCAGCACTCAGTCATGCTGTAAATCGTGAAACCATTGAAATTTTGAAAAATATTTTGATATAGATTTCTGCCCATACCGCCCAGCACATTCCTGCCTCTAACTGATACTGACAGTAGTCATTGAGTTATCACATTTCTGTGGCATAAAATGATAAGATAAGGTAGTCCTTTATCAGTCTCGCAATGGGAAAATTTACAGTGTCACAGCAGCAAAGACCATATAGAATAATAGCTTGATGAAAAGCGGGATGGTAGCTGTAACTCAGCTCGCCACCTGGTCTTGTAATCAGAGGGTCAGCGGTTCGATCCCCTGCTCCTCCAGTCCACATGCTGGGTTCCTTGGGCAAGACACTGAACTCCATATTGCCCCTGATGGTTGTGCTGGCAGAGTGTGAATACTGTGGGAAAACAAGCTGCATATAGATGCACTGAGTTTGCAGATTGATGGCGAAGAAAAAAATGATAGTATAATAGTATAAAGTGCAGTGTGGTCGTCAAGACTAGAGATTAATGAATATGGAGTATTTAGCATTTAAAATTGAGAACCGTTAACCTTTTTAATGGACACGTGTTATGTGCAGAACACAGCATTAACAACATTATCTGTGAAGACAAGATCTGACATGCTTAAGCATGCATAACAATACTGAGTAGGGTGTGGTATAGGCACCTAGTATTAATAGAATAATTTCTCTCAACTCTTGTTTACACTGAAACACACCTTATTGTGTGTGGAATTTCAGTTTTGGTTTCTTGACGAGATGACAGCACAGATGCTGTGGCCTTTGTTTTGTTTTTTTTCTCAGTCATTTCCTATAAACCGGTGTCAGCTGCAAAGAAAATGTCACGGCACAGCTGTGATCAGTGTTTTGAATTACAGTCTGTTGTTTTCTTCTTCTAGATTCCCCAAATGGTGGAATTATAGCACATGTTGTCTTGCAATTTGCTGAAAGAGAGACATAAATTATTGATTATACTTTTAGACAAAGTGATTTCTTTAGTAAGAATTTTTAAAGCATTTTTGAAAACTTGGGTGGTTTTTGTGTGCACTAATTGAACGTATGGTATTGAACTACACCAGGGCTCCACGCAACTTTTGTGTACTGCAGTGTTACTTTTCTCCTCAGCCTAGAACTGCGGGCAATTCAATTATAGAAGCACTTGTTAAATAAGCCATCACAAATATATAAGTCAGTAAGATGGCTGGTTGCTAACTTATTCCAGATACACATACAAGTGTGAAGGATTTAGTGGAGTGGCTTCACCTCACAGTTCCTCGGTATAGAAGATCTACAGTGGCTGTCAGGTGACACAAAATGAAACCAGTCATCATTAGAGCCTGTGTTTGGTTTTTCCATTTTGTTGTCTGTAGAAACAAAGAGGTGCAACATGTTGGACTCTGTGGAAGATGACCTATTTAGATAGGCCCGGGCAATAAAACAATACCAGTAATTATCGTGAGATAATTTGGTTCAGGGGCAATATAACAAGAGTTTTGCAGTGTGTAAACTTAAAGTACTTTCTTTATCTTTCACTCAGGAGGAAGTGAAAGATCAGGGGTTGTTTGTTACTGTATATGGAGCAAAGAAACTAGGCGATATTTACATTGAAGTTACAGAGAAAGTTATTTTTTTTCTGTGTAAGAAATGCTATTTGAATATTACACAGGACAATTTTTGGCAGTCAAGTGATAGAAAAAGTACCTTGACGGCGGTGGCATGTGGCCCATAAACCAAGAGTTTGAGACCTCTGATCCACAACTTGTTGTGCGCAGGAGAGCGGCTTCAAGATACATTGATGAAAGCTCTTAATTGTAACAGATGCACCTCAAATTATTAAGATTTTTTTTGTCATCAAATTATCTACCTACAAAAATCAAAGGGCTTGTTTTAATTATTAAAGAAACACTCAAATTGGTTATCAGAATAGTGATGATTTGTGATTGAGTAAGTGATTAATAATAGATTAATCAGTGTAGCCCTAATTAGACGTAAACCTTAAGTATACAGATTAATAGTTGTAGAGTGTAATGAGACCAGAAATGTGTTCTGTGGGGCAAATCTGACCTGGTGTTTTGGCCACCCAAATCTAAAGAGATCATCCCTGAGTCCAAGAGAACATGTGTGCAACATTTTAGTGGGTTCTCTTAAGACCTTATGACACATTCATTATAGTTTGTCTTTAAGTCAAGTGAATGTTCGTTGCAGAATTTGAGAGAATTCCCTCATGGTATCTGTGAGATATTGTGTTTACAAGGCAAAAAACTATTTTTGAGGTATCTGTGACCTTGGCATGTGACTGTTGGCCACCAAAATGCAATCAGTTAATCCTTGAATCCAAGAGAATGTTTGTGCCAAATTTAAAAGGCTACCCTAACACATTCTTTAGACATTGCATTCACAAGATTTTTAACAAAGGCAGAACCCCCAAAACATAATATGTCTGGTCACTGGAGACTTTTTAAAATGTTTAAAAGTTAATTCACTTCGTTCATAAATGTGTGTCTTTGCTGAATAAATTGCTATTCAAAATACATTTGTGTTCCCTCACAGCTAACTACATTTGTTTTTATAGTGCACTATTTTTGTTCAGATAAACCGTGGCGCTATTTTTGTAGCATCAATAGGTGACTCGTTGCTTTGAGAGTAACTTTGTTGTTGAGTTTTTTCATTAGACTGCTTGGCGATTAATGTCCCTCCTTTTGATTAAAAAAAAAAAAAGAGTCATGAGTGGACAATGGTTGTAGGTGCGTGAAATGACTGTGCCCTGTAGTATGGCCCCTTTCATTTTGAGAAGCCTGGCACTTGGACAGTGGGAGGGTGAAAGAGTAAGCAATAGAGACGGAGCCAGAGAAAGGGAGGGAGGGAGGGAGGTTTGTCATGCTCTGGTTTACAACTAGTATGTGTTTAGGAGACGACACTACCACTACTTTGAAATACATTGCACTTTCGTTCAAGCTTGAAAAGTAGAGACACTTGGGCAGAAAGTGTGAATCAGCAATTGTTGGAGGTAAGTAAAGGCTTCATTAGAAATAATATATCATAAGTTTAGATTTTTTTTTTTCTTTTTACAGAGCTGTGTGCAAAAGGGGGTGTGTCGGAAAACAAAACAAGTGGGGGAAGTGAGATGACAGCGGTGCACGGTGACAATTTTGATCCCAGTTTTAAGTCCCTGTAAGGAACATATTGCAGTAAAGTCTGACCTAAACACCAGGAAGTGAAGACTGTATGTTTAATTTAACTGCATGTGTGAGTGTGTGTTACTGTATTTGTAGTAAACCTAAAACGAGTCCACCACTCCCTCCTGACAGAGCTTGTACATGCACAGGAAGGCAGCTAAATTTACATGATTAAAAATCAAGTGTTTGCTTTCATGCTTAGTGTTTCATTGTCTCCCTGTTGACTTTTAATACGTGCACTGCAGCCACAGTGTGAATGCATTGTTCGGTTCAGACGCCCTGGACCAGAATGAATCTCTGAAATCATTCATGTCGTTTTGTCACAAGAGCAGGATCCGCCTCACAACTTGTTTTGGAGTTTGCGCATGTGTTTTTCATTGATGCTTTTTCATTTCGCATTTATCTGTTTGGCTCCTGATAAAGGGTTGAGGAATGTCGAGTTTGCATTTCTCATAGATCAGTGTGTGCCATCGGGTCAGGTCAGCCGACGTGCTCCCAAGGTTTTCAGCACGACGACAAAGATAATGCTTGTGCCTGCACGTCTCTCTGCAGCTTGCATGCGTGGAGTGTGTTTATGTTGACGTGACCTCATATGTGGAGAGTACTTCTTGTTCCAGACAGCCACTTTCACCGTCCCTCTAGATCTATTAAAATGAACAGGATAGTGACACGCAATTAATTGAAAAGGGACTCACAATTTGGAAGGAAGTGACAAATCATAAAGGCTGTAATTTAAGCGTTCCATTTTGGATTGCTCTCCAGTATTTCTGTGGCAATTTAAAAAAGTAATACTCGCTTATTGGAAACAGTTCAAGATCTTTTAAAGGTATAGTGTGCAAGAATGAATGACATCTCAGGGTGAGACTACAGATTTTAATGAACAAAGGACTGCTCGGCTCACACATCCCTTCCCCAGGTGTGTCAGGAAACTATAGTGGCCTTCACATTCCACAACGGATGTTGTTGATCTTTGTTTGTGTAGTAAAGATTCTGCTTCAGTACAAGAAACTTGCACTCTTTGAACCAAGGCTCTAGAATACATATAAAGGCGTTTTCTAAGGCTATGAAAACCACTTTTATTTTAAAGCGATTATACAGTAGATATTTATGGCTAGTATACTCAGTGTAAATGTAACACACGTTTAAATTAGTTCATATTTTGTGGGGATCTGATGTAGTAATGCTCCATTTTGTTTTAAAATCTAAAACGCACGATACCTTAGGCTTGACTTTAAAAAAGAAAGTATATCTCAAATCGCATTCATCTCAATTAGTCATTTTCCCCAAATCATTCAGCCCAACTCTTAGTGCCTTCAGCAATTAGACATTTTACGATTTTAGTGCCAACGTTCATTGTGCATGCTGTACTTTACACCAAGGAGGTTTGAAACCCTGCCACGTTACGCAATCACTCACACTCCCCATACCAGCCACCCACACACATGTCTGAAGGTCCTGTGTTTTTATGTTGGCAGGAGCCATAGCTGGCACAGCAGAGCCCAGCAGACGGGAGGAGAGGGAGGGACCTGCAGAGGAGCGCCTGGACCTACGGCAGTACTGGCTGGCAGCATGGTGAGCCAATCACACTATCGGGGTGGAGACTTGAACCAGTATGTGTGTATAAAACCCTGCTGTAAAATTATGGTCCATATTAAACTGGTTACTGAGGACAAAACAGCAAGTTGGGACGTTCTGACTTACTCACACAGGAAATGGCAGGAGAGTGTTACCAGGCCCTAAGCAGCAGTTGTTGCAACATGTTCTTCAATGTCTTCATTTACTAGTTCCTGTAATCTCACAAAGAAATCCCATATGCATGTTTGTATATGTTTATTCAATGTGACCCTTTATGTCAGTAATCATCCAATCCACTGTACCACTGGTGGTACACGAGCTTCCTCTTATGGCACTTGGGTGAAAATCAGAAATACTGTTCTGCTGTATATATCAATGTATGTGATCGGAGTGGAGCTGAGGAACTTTGAGAGCGTAGAAAAGGAAACCAATAAAACAATTATAATAAAATAGATAATTATAATTAGAGTCGCCTTGTCCCTCGCTCCATCTTAATCAAATGTCGCTGTGTATGCATGGAGGAAGAGGAGGATGATGAAAGAGTAAATGATCTTATTGGGAAAAAATGTGCCTCCTGTGAAAAGTCTGTCGCTGACTTTGCTCCGTCTATTTACGCCACTGTATTTTAACGTTGGTCGATAATGGTGCTACTTTGAGAGCTCAATATTTTCTTAGGTGGTACTTGAGACCCACTGGTCTAAATTAACACACTACAGGGTTTCAGTTTTCACTTAATTTTTTTTACACCAAAAATTTCGGACTGGCTCAGCACCCTCTTTGGTTTTGGAAGTTTGTTGCCTTTTAGTGTGTGTCTCACACAGATTCAGCTTCACTTGCTAAGTGTTCTGTGATATTGTTTGTTAATCACATTTCCATACATGCTGGTTAAATGCAGGCGCAATAATGTTGTTTAATAGATCAGAGTAAGCGGTGTTAAATGTGATCAAAGACAACAGTGCCTGCCCAGCGTTTTATCACAGAAACAATGGGTTCGCCCTTGGGGGTACAGTGAGCCATTCCTGCTGGATGTTCCTGGTGCATGTTGGGACGTGTCGTGGGTTCTTTTGGGATTGGCGGATATGCAAATACATACATCGACATAGCAATGTAATCATAGCTGTCTTGAAACAGGGATTTGAGGAATAGTTTATTTATTTAGTTTATGAGCATCCCCCTACAATCCATGTTTTAGGAGGTTTACAGCTTATCTCAAGAAGTGTTCTGTAACAGGAACAGATGTTACATGTCTGATATAGCGTGTATCTAGTACTGCTCTCTGTTGTTTGGTTGTTGGGTGGTGAAAGTGTTGAGTAATCACCTCCTTGACCTCGAATTCCAACATTAGGTATTTGATAGAGATCCGTCCTGATTGCCCTCTAGTGGATACTAATGACTATTTAACTTTTTGTGGCAAAACAAAGATTATATGCAGTATGTGTCTTCCCCGTGAAATAATTGTGCCAATGCAAGTCGCTACATGTACATTTCTCTTTTCCGAGGAATCTGGATGTTTGTGTAGGAATGCTGGGTCTTGCATTTCTCTCAGTGTGTGACAAGCATGTGGTTTTTTGCTGACAAAGATTATTTATATTTCACAGATTCACTAAAAATCATGAGCAATGACTGTGACCTATACTGTGTATATGTATATGTATATATATATGTATCTATATATAGATATAGATATCTATCTATCTATCTATATATATATATATATATATATATACACACATATATATATATATATATGTATATGTATATATATATATATATATATTTTTTTTCTCCTTTTCTCCAAACTTGAGAGATGGGAATCCACCACAACTTCCCCTTGAAACTAACAAGCTTTTATGGGACATAAATAGGAAGTGTAACTAGAGGAGGTGTGTCCCAGGGTTCTAGTCAGCTGGGTCCACAGAATGCCACCATGGCTGAATGCCCAGCTCTTAGCCTTTTTGTGGGACACACTGTTGAGCTCTGAGCCTAATTAATAGCAAAGCTGATCAACAAATAATGTGTCCACTGAGGCATGTATAGTATGAAAGTAAGGCTTCACTAGTTCTGTGCTGAAGTACACCCCCACTTTATATAGTGAGTCATTGAGTGTGGTTAGAAGGTTGGCCTATTGCACATGTGACACACTCGCAGAAGATCAGCAAAACCCATGGAAATTAAGGGATAGTTCTGGTCTTTTGAAGTATGAATGAGGTAGTGACACATGGTGCTGAATGTACTATGTGCCCAAGCTTGAAACCAGCCTCAGACACAGGCACGGTCTCACTGAAGACATCGTTGCCAAGCCTGCTTAAGTGTATGATATCTAAAGAATACAACATGAATCTTAAGGCAGCAGTGATGGAAAATGGCAGATTTTGTTGCAGGGAATGAATGGTTTATAACCTTTAGTTTCTAGGCGTAGGCTGTCTAACGTCGAGATAACGTGACAAATATATTCTTAAGATATTATTGACTTTAGAAGGTGTAGATTTTTTTCATTTTCATTTTATTAAAAATCATTTTTTCCTTGTTTTTTTGTTGAGAGTGAGCCTCTGTGTCTCAACCTGGACCTGAACTTTGTCTTTATGTTAATGTTGGATTAACAAACACATTTTGTCAGGGTTTGTGTCACATGAATTGGTGTGATGCTCTACTTTTGGGTCCTTGTGATGCTGCTCTGATCTGCAGCAACAGAAATAATACTTGTACCTGTCCTCAGCTGAGCTGCCGTTCATCTAAGGGTAATTGTAATGCAATTGCTGCTGCAGTTAGTTCCACAGGTAACGTGATCCTCTCAATCCAGTCTTGTAAGGTAGTGTTTTGTTGTTTCCCAGCCTCCAGCCCTTTTTTTTTTTTATGCTGAAACAAAACAACAAGTATTGAGTTCATATCCTTGTCCACTTGTGCAGCAATATTGTTAGTGGGATAATGTGAGTATGGAAACGAGGACAAAAGGGTTGTTTTACCCTGCCCTTAGTACCCACAGTGCACTGTAATACTATCTTGTGTAGAGATCCTCTGAAGAGAAGAGAGTAATGCCATGAACTGCCCCATATGATGTCACCTGTGTGTGTGTTTGTGTGTGTATGTGTTGGGATTATATTTAATGTTGACTCGACACCAGATCCTGTCTGTGAGATAATATGCTGCAGATTGATTATGGTTTGTATAAAATTGTAAAAAAAAAGAAAGGCACACAAACGTGTGCCTTTTTAATGCCTCATGTTTTGAGTCATAACCTACTTCTGTAGCTGCGTGTTAATGTGTAGTCTGCCACTCACTGTTGGTGACTCGATGCCCTCCTTTCCTAAAATAAAATATGAAACACATGAAGCTAAATCTAGTGCTCTCTTTTGCAGCTGGCTTGGGTGGAGCCAGGAGACAGACAGGAGAAATTTAAAGTAACACTATGCACCTTTTTTTAAAAGTCTTAAATTAACCATAACTTGATATAAGATACGCTACTGACTTGTAATAGATGTTACATTGGGACATTTGTTACTTAACTGTCTGAATTTTACACAGAGAGGTCAGTCAAACATCTGCTTCTATCATATTTTTTAAAAGTCCATGCCGTTTTAGTTTTTTATGAATGAAAATTGATTAAACGAAAAGTAAGGCTGCAACGATTAATCCATTATTAATCGATTACTAAATTTATTATCACCTATTTTGATAATCAATTAATCAGTTCGAATGTTTTTTTTTTTCAATAATTCAGTCAAGCTGTCTGGTTTTTCAGCTTCTTAAATGTGAGTATTTTATCAGAATAATGATGATATTTGGGAACATCATCATTTCTGGGTTTGGTAAACACTGATCAACATTTTCTGACATTTTCTGACATTTTACAGACCAATCAAGTACTCTATGATTCAAGAACATAATTGACAGATTCATTAATTATGGAAATAATCGTTAGTTGCCGCCCTACTGGAAAGTTATTTATAAACCTGACCTGAAGTAGAAATGAAATGACAGAACTCAAAATTTCATGTACAGGATTACGCTGGGAATAAATGTCAAAACAGACGTGTTTTTCACAAAGATCATGCTCAGCTCTGGTAAACCTGAAGATGGGATGGAAGGGAGAGACGCTGAGCTTCTACACAGAGCACAGGTCATGCCTAATGATTCTTAGTATGGTTCTGCTTGATTTATGGAAGTGCGTTTTATAGCAGTAGATGCATGGGGCCATTCTTTTGATGAGAGTGTCAACATAGTATGAGGACGATGATTTAAATCTTATCCCACTCGTTAAAATTCAAAATTCACTTCATTCATTTTGAATAAATTCAGTTCAAAATCCAAGTGGGAAGTACAGTAGAGAACAGAATGCTTATATTTTGATGGATGCCGTGTTGGTTCCAAATTGTAATACTAATTACAAATAGTCTTTTTCCAAGTTACGAAAAAGAAACGGAATCTATTGACCTATATATGTACTTTCACACAAGCATCAATCTATAACTTTAAAAGCACAGTATGTCATTTTTGCTGGGAAATTGTTGTCTAATTCATTTGGAGAGCTTCCACAGCCGAACGCAAAATAAATAGTGGTGATCTATTAATGACAAATACATGCAACAAAATAAAAAAGCTAACTAGTAGTACCTAATATTATGATCTGTAAAAAATATTCATGTATTTAATTTTTTTAAAGCCTGTAAATACTGTAGAGGCAGGAGCAGGGGCATAACATTGCATGTCACAGGCAGTATAATAATGTACAATATCATCATGCACGATATTACCAATGCCATAACAATGTTAATGTAGTGCAGCAGTGTTAATATAAAATAATATACTGTGTTAAAACTGCTGAATGGGCCCATATGAATCCATTTTAATATCGCTGTGCTCTAAAGCCACCCTCTGCTCTGTTTACTATGGCATACAGTACATGTTACATAATGTGGGGTCATACCCATGAGTGGCTGTCACGACTCTGCCAAGGAGGAGGAGGTGGGGGCAGGAAGGGGGAAGGGCTGTGTGTGTGTATCTGTGTAATATACAGGAGGCTGTACACAGCATATAACTGTACATCCAGTGACCTTCCCGGGTTTGTAGTATGTGATGGCGCTGCATCAAAGCAGTGAAGATGCTCTGCACTTGTGTCGGTCAGTACCGATAAGACACTGAGGAAGGAGTCTGTGTAGAATGCTCTGTCATCGGTGATTTCCGCATAGAGTCATTCTCCTCGACACCCTCCCTCTTCTGTCCTCTGCCATGTAATTTCCCCTGTGTACTAGATCAGTTCCAGCCAGTGTTGCGATGGATACTGTCCAGCTGCTGGATGAAAGTCTTTCTCTGCTCTCTATCTGTGCGTCTGGTTTTGCTTCTGGTTGAGGTTTTGCGTTCAGCGTAGTCTATTCACACAGCTATGAGCTCACAGTGTTTACTCGGTGTGCTGTGGTTAGCTGCTGCGTGCTTGGCTATCAGAGCATCGTCTCATCACCGGCGGTAGTCTCTAGGCTTTTTCGCCTCATTGCTGGGGGGGGGGGGCAGATTCATGAGGAGATGTCGGTGAAGGGTGAACAAGGAGGGAGGGAGAGGGGGAGGAGTAAGGGATGAGAGGGAGACGGGGAGAAATGTGTGCGTGAGCATGTGAATGTGAGAGAGAGGTAGATGCGCACGCAGAGGGTGGAGCTTAGCATCAAGCAGTTCCCTCTATCCTCCTTTCTCTCCTGCTTTCTCTTCTCGCACTTTCCCTCCATCCTCTTGCTGCAGTTGAGAAGGCATTTCATCGCTTTCCTCAGTTTTAACTTGGCCGATCAGGTGATCAGGTGGACTGCCGCTGTTGTGTTCACCTTGGACTACCCCTCCCTCAATAGTGCAACAGGGACTGTATTCAGACACGAGTGTGCTCTCTCTCCTCTTGCGGGGAGTGGTGATGGTGGTAGGGGGTGGGGTGAGATCCTAAGTGAGACCAGGGACCGGCGTGTTGTCCTACACTGCACCTCTTGAGAAGGGTGAATGTGCAAAAGGTGCTAGGGGGGAAGAGAGGAGGTGGCAGGCAGAGGGGTTCGGAGTGGAGAGGCTCCGGCTGGGAGAAGAATGGTTATGCCGGCTCCTCGTGCTCTGGTTGTGCTGCTGCTCCACAGGCTGTGTGTCACTCTGGCACAGCCCTGCCTCTCCTCGACATGAGCTTCGCAGGAAGGGTGTCCTGCTCCATGCTCAATTGCTTTGTAAGTCAACATGCCTTTCTTTTGGTCTTCATTGTGTGTGTGTGTGTTACTCTGGTTTGTGTGAGGTGTGTATTGAAGCCCTTCTCTCTCTATCTCAGTGTGTGTGTGTGTGTGTGTGTGTGTGTGAGCACCTGCCAATCAGCAAGTGATGGGGGGGGAGTGGGATGGTCAACACACGTGACCGCTGCGGTTATTAAATAACCAAGTCTGACTCTATATACAAATAAATTAAATTTCCTCAGCAGTGCTTTCTCATGCATGCAGAGATGAAATGCTGCTTTATTGCTATCATTACTCAGCATCGCTGCACTCTGAGCTGTCATTATGTTGATTGGCAGCGAGTAGAAAGGAGGGCTATCGGGAGCGAGGCATGTAAAACGAGAGTTCTGAGAGTGAGCACACTGTGCACTCATTGTTGCAGTGCACAACCTGCACTGAGTGGTAGCTGTGTTACTGGGAGGATAGGTGGACCTCCAGCCCCAAAGCTGTGCACAGATGTATAAATACAAGAAAGAAATGCAGTAAAACAAAAGTAGTAATGAACAAAAAATTTAATAGTGGACAACATATCCTTCAGGGTGGTCCCTTCTGGCTGTATGCCTGCCAGGTCAGAGAGAAGGAAACACGCACGTAGCCGTTTTATGTCATTGCTGACAACCATCATGGCAACTGCCATGAAAAGTAGATGTGGATTGTCACGCTCCCACATGATAATGACAGGCCTGTCTTACCCAGTTTTTTTAAACATTCCAACAGTGATGGAAAAAGGCCAATTATACAGCTAAACCTGCTGAGTTACAAGGACAAATGTACTCAAATAAAGTTCCCATTTTTATAAAGTTTAATGATGAGCGAGCTAATAGTTCAGAAGCTACAACTTTGTTTGCAAAGAATCTGTGGAGAAGTTTTGTTGGCGCTGTGGAGCTGCAGAAAGATTGTTAATGGTGACACAAGGTTCTGAAAAAACACTGAGGGACAACACATAACAACAACATACAACAGACATAACAAATAGTATTTTCTGCAAGTTGGATCACTGCTCATTTTGACACAAAGGAGAAATGACTGTCTTTACAACAGCCAATCATGACCCAATCAAAGATTTGGACTTGTTTGTGCAAGTTGTTTTGGCGAAGACTAACTGTGAGTAGAATCATCATCATCATCTTCATTATCATCTGAGATCATATGCCTCTCTGAAGCAAAGCCAGGGCTCAACATTGCAATCATTTCACTCACATTTGAGACTAAAAATACATGTTTGCGCACTGTAAAATGTGTTTATGAGTAGGAGTTTGAATAATATGCAGACTATTACGAATTCAGCCCAAGCAGCGTCTGTTTTTCCAAACCAAATTGTTAATTAAAGATTTATAACACTGTGTGCTTGTGCTCACTGTGTTCACTTGGAACACTGGCTGAGCCAAAAACAAGCCAGGTGACCTGCTGGACCAGTGACGTGCTCCGTGTCTGAGTGGACTGGGTAGATTGTTTTTGCTGTCAAAAGAAAAACACCAGTAGTTTAGTCTGATAATATAAAGTTGTGCTACATATACAAAGACTGTTTTACATTGACAAAGAAGTTAAAATATAAAAATAGCAAAGACCTCTCATGCAAGAGTTTAATTGTTAACAGATGGTTTCGTTTGGCCCTTCTCTATGGAGTAAATGGAAAAAATGGTTTACAAGTTAACTTCTGACCTTTTATTTGTGTCCTTTGTCTGGAACAACTTGTTACATAGCAAATGGGGCAAATGCAAGTTTCCCCATGGTGGGACTAATACAGGATTACCTTATCTTAACTTAAAACAACTGTCTTGTACTAAATAAGTTATCATACTTATTGTCTGCCTTGGCAAATTATTAGTTTGTATCTTTTCATGAGGTTTTGATATTATGCGTAAACAAACAGTATGTCTTTATTGGAATATTTTCTTTCCAACTTTAAATAAATATTAACTATGACATAAATGAAGACTATTGACAAGTGCAGACTATAAAACCCTGCCTCCATTCAGTTTGTACTTTTTAAAAACCTTAAGAAATGCGAACACGCCCCCAGATTACATCTGGACCTTTGGAAGTTCATTTGACGCACGTGTACAATGACACGCGATCATGTGCAACAAAGATCTTAATTGAGCTGCAGTTATCATAGCTGCGGTTCTTGTAAAGCATAAAGTCACAGACGGCCCTGAAAGTGTCTGGCACACAAAACACAGACAGACTAAGAGACGCGCTGCCCAGTGAGGTGAGACACATCAACCTCTAATGGTTCAGACAGTTTGGACTCCTCTCCTCTCAAATGATTTGTGAATCCCACCCACTTGGCCGTACAACACCCCGTACAGGTTTGCTGTACAGCGAGACCCACTGCGTACACATATACTTTTTTTTAATGCCACAACAGACCGTAATAATATTGGGAAAGCTTTATGTTAATTTCCGTCACAGTTCCTCCACAGCAAGCATCAAGTTATCTCATAGATCATCTGGGTTTTCTCTTTGACCAGACGTGGCCATAGTTTCTACACAATTTATGATCCCTCTTTATTATGTCTGAAGTGCAGCTGAGTTGGCAGATCTTTCTCTGCGTCAGTGTCTGTATAATTTAGTATCTGGGCCTTCTGCTCCCTCAGTGGATCGTTGTCAGTCTTCTCATGAGGAAGAGGGCTGCAGTGAGATTTCGTCATCATCACAGTTGTTGTGATCCAACTGCAGAGAAGACATCTGTTATTGTTTCAATATATCATTTTTCTCCTTCCGTGATATATTGTTTGTACTAAATGGAACTGTAAAGAAAACTAATTGAATTGGGCAAGATTTTTCCATGCCTCAGATTCTATTATGCCCGCCAGCTAAATCAATCAAGAGTGAAAGTACAGCCAAAAGCTTTTTGGGGTTGTGCTTTAGGCTAATGTGTAAGGCTGAGTGGGACTCGCCATTCTGCATTACGTCGAAGCAGTAACACCTTTTAAGAAGTGCACAAAATGTGACCCAATCAGTGTGTTAGGATACAAAGGAAGATATATCATGAACACAGAGTTCTGACTCAGGAATAAATGCCCGAAATTGAAACAAACCTGTTTTTTTAACTTGGTATTTCAAGTGTCTTGGGTGCATTCTGCTTACCTTTCTAGTTTACTCAGCTCTCACAGCACAACGCAGCTATAAGCCTAAAATGGAACAGACTTTTTTTTCCCACGTGGTGGTTTATGAAATATTAAGTCTGAGTGAGAGCAGGGGAAAGAAATGAGTTTAAAAAAAAGCTGTCCTGCTCTGCCATCCTTGAGCTTGACCAACTCCTATTGACTCACTAGCAAATATTCTTATGATGTACGTTTTTCTTTTCAGATTTGGTAGCTTTTATTCTGCCCTGTCCTTGCTTCCTCTGTTTCTATTCACATGTGTTCCTTTCTTGCTCTCTTCCTCCTCATTTAGGTCATTCTTCACATTCTTCTCCCTTTAAGTGTGTCAAATAACTGGATACACAAACGCAGACATACAAGCTCACATATTTAGGAGGTCACCTCTGTATCATGTAGCGAGTTTCTAATCTGCACAACTCTAGGACAAAGCCGCAGTCAGATTAAGTAAATAATCTGGTTCGTACGAACTGCAAATTGTTTCCTGAAAGCTTTCGAAAGAAAGGGACTCTTCCTGTAAAAAGAGGTTGTGGTAACCACGGCAACCAGACACTTATCCATGAAGACTGTGTCTCTTTTTCAATCTCTCTACCCGTTCTACCTTGGTGTTGTCACATTGTGTTCCTTTCTCCTTTCACACACGAGCACTAACACATGCTCCCCACAGACAATAAAAATTTAATTTCTCCTCTCATGAAAATGAGTCTCCACATTTACAGTGTCATTAGCATGTGCTTTGTACTCAACTGCTGCCTGATGCAGTCTCTGATACCGCGAGACACGTTATCAAGGCATCACATGGGCAAACAACTCTAACATTTATATTTGATAGTGGCATATAAGGGCAATATCCATGTGTGCGCATGCCTGTCGGCTATCAGCTTTTTGATTTCTGGTTTGGGCGAAGGTGGGGGGGGGCGTGCACTGGCTCACGGCAGTGACAAAGCAAAAATGTGTCGAGCACAGGACAAGCTGTGCTCCATCTTTACGGGGTGGCAAAAAGTGACAGCAGTTCTCTTTTCCTTTTAATCTTCTCTTAAGCTGATTGTGGAGAGTGTGCAGTGAAAGGGAAGTGCCTCACTGCTTTTGTTCACCAATGTAATGACAGATTGTTGAGCCTCTTCTTGTTTAAGTGTAACCATGCAAAGGGACTAGAGCTAAAATATCAAGGTAGCCTGCAGGAGAGCTTTTGGCTGCTGCCACACAGATGTTTGTAGAGGTCGACTGTATGTTTCTTTTATTTCTTCTGGCTGATAGTTTGATAAAAAAAACTAATTATACACTAAATAGCTGAAAGGGGTGTGTGAAAGATATGTACAACAGTGACCTTTGGCATATAAAACAATGTTTATTGCAGTCCACGTTCAAAACGTTGAATGATTTTTCTGGGAACCAAGTGTTACACTGTGTTCATGCACAGAGAGAAGCTGTAGCTTTCTGTTTTGCCTTCCTGTTTTGAAGAAAATGATCCACACAGGTCCTGTATTCAACTTTCCTTTCTCTCTCAATCATCTATATCTTACAGCGTGGATTTTACCACAGCACGCTCTCTGTGTTTTTCTTCTCTGAGCGACACATTCTGTCTGAGAGGGGTAACCAGGCCTTTTAAAGATTGGTAACATTTAGCATTTCCTACCCATAGCTGCCCTAATGTTAAATTTTATGAATTGCGTTACTGGATGGGTGGCGATGAGTAGGTCAACAGAACCAAACACCATAGAAAACAAAACAGTAACAGTCTGCGGCCGTAAATAAACATTTACATTTTCAATAAATTGGCTGCACCATCAGTGAGTCCAGTATTTTTCAATTCCTTAAACTCTGATGACACATAATCGTCATTTTATGGCTTAATATAATACAATGCCATCGGGACAAGGAGTCTGCATGCTCGTCTCATGTGTGCCTGCATGGGTTTTCTCCGGGTTTCCTCCCACAGTCCAAAAACATGCAGATTTGGGGATTAGGCAAATTGGACTCACTAAATTGACCATATGTGTGAGTGTGAGAGTGGATGGTTGTTTGTCTCTGTGTGGCCCTGTGATGGATTGGCGACCTATCCAGGGTGTACCCTGCCTTTCAGTGCCCCTGTGACCCTCATGTGCAGGATAAAGCGGTAGAAGATGAAGACTGAATGATTGCCCCTTTAATAGATATTTATTGAACAACACGTCTGTCTATCCAGTCTGTTTTGTAATAATAATAATATAAAAAAAATAGCAAAATCTTAAAGCTGGTCAAATAAACTTTTGGATGAAAAGAATTGAGTTTGAATGTTCTTGGCAGCATTTAGCTAATTTCTGAGAGCAAAATCAGCCAATGCAAGTTATTTTAAAAAAAGAAAATTGGCTTAAGTCGACCTCATCAGCTGTTTACAGTGAAAGCCCATCTGTGTGCACGGATGCACCAGTTGCCATTGGCTTCAGAGCAGCCAGAGACTGAAGAGGTGGTAGGACTTGGCAGGGACATATGAGTGTGCAGTCTTCATACACTTTGATGTTTGATCTTTAATGGCCAATACTTATAAACTGGCTGATGTAATACCAAGTCATATAATTACACAAACATGTTCTGGATGTAAACACTGTTTTTGGACAGTAAAGTGTCCTCAAAACAGATTTTCTGACCGGAATCATTGGTTCCAAACTAGTACATTCCCAAGTCTGCTACCTCACAGACTGTGTAGATGTGTGTGTGCCCATGTTTTACGGTCATAAAAACCTTCTGGTAAACAACCAGGAATATTGTCTTTGTGATGATGTTTAATATTTAACACTAAAACATCCATAAAACACTCGGTGGATGCAGACTGTCTTGGATTAATGTAGCAGTCTATAACACAACTGTTCTCATCAGCAGTGACGGTTGATACACTGTGTTCTAGCATTGTCAGGAGTGCACCATAAGTAAAATGAGTGAATGATGCCAAGTATCTACCAGGTATTACAGTGTGTGTGTGCATGTGTGTGTGTATGTGAATATTGAATGTATGCTCCTCTTTACTGATTGGCATTGACTTTCTATAATGAAAGCTTATTCAGTACATTATGGTAGTGGACTGGCACGCCACACTAAAATCCTATTCTCTTAAAGAAAGCAAATGGAGCCTGGTGGTCCAGACTGCCCAGCAACAGTGTCGCTTCAACCTTTAATGACCACACCTCCATGCAGGGTACCTCTGACAGATGGCCACTGTCATATTCCACCTTTTCTCAGGTATAAATAAGTGAAAGTGATGAGGTGCAGCTGTCTTATCAGCCTGATGCTACGGGCGGGTTTGGGTCAAAAAAGGGTTGTTAGTTAGAGGTGTTTCATTTCATTGGAGAGATATTTTGAGGGTTGTACTTGTACTAGTTGTACTAGTATTGAAGTGCTTAATGTTGACGAGTAGGGATGGATAATTCAAGCAGAAATGCTATTTGACAGTCACTGGGGATTATGTACTGAATATTTCTCTTCACCACGCCACCCCCGACTCACACCCTGCCCCGCAGCAACGTGTACTTTCTTCAAACTCACTGTGGTCTTTATCAAGGAGGTAAAAAGTGTTACTGCTTCACACAAATCCACACAACAGACTTTAATTTACAGTCCAACTTCAGACATAATTTTGTCAGAGAGCAATTCTCCACTCCACAAACAATAACAAACACCAGTACATGATAGCTGGTGAGAGTAATGCTTGTGTTTTGAGCTGTGGAGGAGCAGCTAAGATGCATTCAAAATGCATTCAGTGACCCTGGTAAATTTCTTTACTTTTTGGGGGTCCACAGCATGTTTAAGTTAGAGGAGGGGCCTCAAGATGCATTCAAGAAACCTTGCAGATTTCCTAATTTCTGTGGTGGGATTTTTTTTATTATTAGTGATGCAGTTGATAAAACACTGTTCAGTTTTGTAACTTTTTAATCACATTTTTTATCTAATGATGATTAGATACCTTAATGGATGGATGTTTTCAGTAGCATACATCCTTGTTTGAGTCCCAGTACTTTACAGTGAAGTACGGTGGAACATTCACTGGCTTTGTTATGCTTGAAAGCAGTTTCCACCCTCACTGCAAGTGTGTGGAAACACATAATTAGCACAAACATAATTGCATCATCTGGAGGATTCACCACATGGCACTAGCTTTGGAGTATCTTTTAAGGTGTGTGTGTGTGTGTGTGTGGACATCAGAGTTTGACACGGCCTGGACTCCCACCTCAATGAATGGCTGCCATCAGCACTGCTGTTTATTTTAATATGTGATGGATTTGTGCAATATTGTGTAGTTCAGTATTATATTTAATGTCGTAATCTTTCCCACACGCACACACAGAGCTTTTGTATCAATAATACGCCATCAGCACAAAGCAGACAGCAGCAAATTGCAACATGTTATGTTTACTCTCATTATTAATCCGCTGCTTTTATACACACCCACCACACGCACAGTACGTTCAGTTTGGGTTGGTTCAGTTGGTTCAGTATGTAGCTTTTTTTATTTTGTTTAGTCTATACATGTGAAACCTCTGTCTAAAGTTATGTTTGAGTGCGACAACCAGACTTTTTAATGTGATTTTGAACAGGTATTTTACTATTTGTGAAAATTATGTCATGGTAGTTATTGTTTTCCTTCTGACATCCAACAGCTCCACAGAGGCTCATAAATTATGTTTTGGCTTCCATGTTTAACATGATTCCCATGTTAAAGATCATTTGATGACCTTTAGAGGAGCGGTTGTCACTGTGGGGACACTATCTCCATCTGTCATCAGTCAACTCAGTGGGTTTGCTCATCATGCGGTTTATTCATGTCTGTACCTTTTGGATGACAGAAGCAATGATTGTAAACACAGCAGAAGGTCTTCCATGTTCGACATCAGGGAGGTTCCACTGTTTTTTGTTTGTAGTTATTTGACCTGGGGTACAAGAGGAGACCAATATGGCTGTGTTCCACTGAAATAAACCACAGACGACTGCGTTCTGCCCCCTCTGGTCACCCTTCAGGGCTTTATTTTTTTCATTAAGAAATGTATCGACATAGCAGAGTAATACAGGGAGCAGTTTGTCTAGGCAGCCAGAAACCAAACTGGGATTATCACCAATCACTGGAATAACTCAGTTACAGCAGAAAGGACAGAGATGGACTGGATGTGGTAGAGGGGTGAAAGACATGTCACAGCAGATGATGAGAAACCTGGAGAATGTTGGAGTGATTTCATGTATTACAGTATATGCACAAGGAGAAACATTTATTTAGTAGATTTCCATTAAAATATATCACAAATTGTAATCAAGTGTCTTTCCATCTCCTGCTAGTTGGTTCACTGAGATAAGTAGTAGGTGTTGCAGATATCCAGGTCACAACAGATGGATAAGAAGGCGCAGCTTGATGATGTAAAGAAAGAGCGCCAGTAGCCGTAAGACACTGGTATATTGTTACTGCTTCTTTCTATTGAATTAGTAATATTTGCCTCATTAGCCTGTCTACTCCTTTTTTTTTTTTACTTTGCAGAGAAATGCAGAAGACAGAGGGACATTTGGTCCTTTATTCGCTGAATCTCTCCATTGCACTCATTCGCCTTTGCCTTTTATCAATACACATTGTTTGTTTCACATTGAGATTTTTATGCACAAATTGAAAATGAGCATATATAACAGGCTGATGGAAAACTGTGTAGCGTAGTGTAGTGGTTAGCACTGCTGCCTTGCAGCCAAAATACCCCGGTTCGCAACCCTGTCCAACGAGATCCTTTCTGCGTGGAGTTGCATGTTCTCCCTGTGTGTACATTGTCTCTGGGTACTCCGATTTCCTCCCACAGTCCAAAAACATGCAGAGAGTGACTGGTGTGTTGGTGGACTCTCCAGGGTGTTCCCCCGGCCTTTTGCCCTGTGTGAGCTGCGATTGGCTCCAGTGACCTGCGACCCTCATGTGTTAGACAATGAATGAATGAATAATAAATCACATCTCAAATATCAGCACGACTAGGACAACTCTCAAAATGAGGTTTTCGGCTTACATGTGAATATAGATTTTTACAGATGGAACACGTGATTCTTTATTTCATTCTTGATTGGCCTAAGCTTCAATGAAAGGTTTCGCTGCCCTCTTTGTTCCTCTTTCATTCTCACTTCTGCTGCTGCTTTAAATGTTGCAGTCAAATTTTAGCCAACCATCCATTTAAACAGGTGAATGCTTCATAAGGCGCCATTTGGATATTTAGAATTAGATTTTTAACCAGCAAAATTTGAAAAGTGGCATTAAATGAGTTTGGACTTTTATTTCTATTGCGCATCAAAGCCCCTCATCAGGAAGTTATTTAACTTTGCCTCGTGAAAAACTGGTTATGTTTGTCTAATACTTAACTCAATATCTTTCTTTGTTCATGACTGTAACACCCAGTCACAAAGTCTACACGATTCACTACCAAGTCCTGTCTATCATTTACAATAAATACCCACACAGTGCCAAAGCAAAGAGAAGAAACGTGTCAAAGTTGTATTCCTTCCTTCAGTTTCATTATCAATCAAAAAGAAAGAGAAAATGTTGTTCAGGATCAAGTGGTTAACCGGTTCAAATATCTTGCCTCATAGCTGTAACACAAGGTTGCGTACCCGCTATTTTAAGAGAATTCTGCATGTCTTGTAGTCAATATTTATTCTGCTTCATGACGTCTGTGACTTAAGCTGCTGGAGATTGTGAAATTTCACTTGGCTGGTATTTTAGCAAGCTGAAATATGCTCAGTACAGATCACAGTATGTGACCTTTTTTTTCCCAAGGGCCTTCAGAGTTTTCTTCCCCGTGTTTGGACATTGCTGTTATTAAGCTATATAATCTTTTGTAGCTTATTGTTATAATGTTATACGTTGACCTCATTAATAGAAGTATAGTAGTAAATACTGTATATCTGACCACCTCTGCTTTGTGTTTGTGTGTGACAGGGTGAAGAGGGGCCTCCCAGTCTGGAGTACATCAAGGCAAAGGACCTGTTCCCCCAGAAGGAGCTGGTGAAGGAGGATGACAGCCTTCAGGTTAGATGACCCGTCTTAAAGGCTTGGCCTTTGGGTGACCTCGGAGCATTCCTCTAAACCACGCTGATGACACAGGGTAGTACGTGGTAGTGGTGTCTTGTTAATGCGAAGGTATCACTGCAAGTCATGACTCAGCAGGATTGCAGCCAGGCACCGTCTCAGAGATGGCAACACGGGAGCAAAGCGCTCGACTACTGTTTCACACAGGAAGATGTTAATAAAGCAAGAACGTTGACAGAGTTAAATATCTTCATTTGAAGGCAGTCAACACCCACACATAAGGGGGTCATGCATTTAAAAGAGACATTTTTGTTTATCAAATACTTTATGAATTCGCCTTCCTCAGTGAGATCAAAATATTTATACAACACCTTCAAAGATCAGAAGGAAAGTTTTGAAAGCAATAAGCTGTGAATGTTTGTAAAGCTTTAGTATGAAAGGGCTGAAGAAGGTGTGACTCGAGTCGTTCTCTAGCGGCAGACATTTTACCTGTCACACTGATGGGAAAAGTAAAAGCTGCATGCTACATGAATGAACACTCCAATGTCTTTTATTCAGATTGTCTTCACAGTATTTTCTAGTTGTCCACAGTATGATGTCCTGGAGAACATCAACACTTCTAAGTGAGGATGTTACTGTGTCATATGCTCGATATGTATAACTCCCAACTCAAAAATGACAATAGCTGTGTTTACGTGAAGACGGCTCATCAAAATAAAAGCCTGATCAGAAAAAAAATATGTCAGGTAAACATGCCAATCTGATACAGCCCTATCGGAAACAAATGTCATTCCAAATGAGAGGGCTAGTGTATTCTGATCACCATTGTTCGTTCGAACATGACTTCCTGGTTTGGTGTCTGATCCACATAAACGTGACATTTCCGTTTTGTTACTTCTATATTTCACAAAAGTCACAGACGCAGAAGAGGAGGAAAATGAGACGTGCAGTGTTCGTTTACTACAGAAGTGGAAGTGAAGCTGCTTCTACCTCCGGAGAATTCAACATCACTGCGCATATCAAAATAGTCCATTCCGACTGAACAGGTTATGGATGTGTACACACACCTCAGTCTGATCATTTAATTTTGCGTCCATATAAACAAATTGTAAATTCCAATCTTTTCGGAATGAAGACATTTTGCACATAGTTGTTGTCGGTGCCTTAAAAATCTCGAGAGGGATTTAACTTTGGTAGATTGTTTCTGTTTGTGAACAATGGAGAGAAAACACTGTCTCGAGGAATAAATCAGTCACTTCAGCAGAAAAAATAACTGGGCGGCAAAAAGCCTTTAGGTCAATAAAGTGAGAATAATTGTAAGCCTATTCTACGGTAAAGATGCCACGAGCAAAATTGTGATGGGCAACTTGTTCTGTGTCCTCCATGGTTTCTGGCTATCAGTTGGTTAATGGAGCTGAGTATCATGTGTCTCGAGAACTGGGTGATGGAGGGTGGACGGATTTGCTAAGCCTGGACTCTCTACCTCTGGCTTAATCAGAGCCAGTTTCCATTTGAGTTGCAATGACCTTCCTTCAGGATGTAGCAACCTTTCCATAATTTGTCCATTCAATAGTTTGTCCAATAATCAGCCCATCCATCCATTATCTATATTGTTTATCCTCTGAGAGTCAGTTGGGGAGCTGAAGCTAATCCCACTGGGCATTTCATTTCATTGACTGTATTTTTAGAGTTCATACACGGGGGTAATGTGGATGAAATTTATACGTTTTTTTTTAAAATGAAAACGTAGAAGTGTGGATGTAACCTGAACATACAAAATGTGTTTACCGATAATAGAAGAAGAAGCATATAAAGGCTGGAAGGAATCTGTAACATGGCACCTAAAAATGTTATGTGCTGGCTGTGTGACAGTTGTCACCTTTTCTTTTTGACTTTAATGTATCCCTTTCCTTCTCACATGAAGCCAGACATTGTGTCTCTGCTTTTATGTTTTTGGTTATGCACTCTCATGATGGTTTCATTGACAGCTGACGTCTCTTAACAGAGTTTTCCTGCAGGCAAGTGGCAGGCATTCCCCAACATGTTTCTCCCCCCCCCCACTGCCTCCTCCCCAGTGTGTGCTTGCAGGCCGTGGTGCATGCTTGGAGCTGTGTGTGCATTTTTTTGCTCACATGCATCTTTTTTTTTAACAGCCTGGCTGCTTCTACCGGAAGTCACGACTCACAAGTCGGAGTGTTATTCATGGGTCTTTCAGCTCTCTCTCTCTTCCGCTATCCTGCTCTCTCTCCCCCCTTTTTTTTTAATGCAGCTGAAGGCATAGTAGAGGAAACGTGACACAGTATCCTCTGCTGCACTTGCTGGCTGCTGGTGATTCATACACCTACTTTTGGAGCACAGCTTGTTAAATGCAGCTCGCAGTCTGAACAGCATGTTAACTATGACACTATCAGCAGGACGTGTTAACCGTGTCCCACAGCAGAGAGCAGCTCATGGGCTCAGGAGTCGCACGTTCTCATTACAGACGTTTCTGCTGCTGTCAATGCAGAATGTCATGCGAGCTAGCTTCATTTCCATAATTCACAGTGACAGCAAAAATGATTTTGATGAGGTTTTTATTTCTTGATCTGCAGCTTCTTTTTTATTTTTTTGCCCCAATCAGCTAATGTGTTGTTTCTTTCACTATTGCATAATGTTTAAACAAAGAAGTGGGAAAACACAATTCATCATAAATACTCATAATCAATATCTTGAACATGAATCTCCAACGAATCGTCCTCAAGCTGTTGTTTTCCAAATATTCCACTTCTCAGGAGTTCTAGCCCAGAGTGTCAGAAGGACCAGTGCCTGTATTTACCTGTGATGTCAGAGTGTGGATAATACATGCTCCATTTCCCAGCTTAAGCTGTGTTCTCTCCTGCGTCATGCTTCCTGTTAGAGCTCACGCACACATTTTCAGTTAGAGACGAGCAACAGCAGGTGCAGTGATAAATGTCAGGGCTTTCTCTGGAGTCATCAAATATCGGACATACCGACGGCTCCTGACCTCTTGCCAATCCACAATATTTCTTCTTAAAAATCGGTTCTGTTTCATTTTGGATGCGTTTGTGTGTGGTTTGTCTTCTTTATTTATTGTGAGTGATGAAAAGTAAGCTGACTCAGTAGATGTTGACATTTATTTATGAGTCTGTCAGTCACATCCAGCTCGTGTGTTGTGCGCACTGACCGCGGTGCTTTTTACCGTATTAGCAATTGTTGTTTCAAGTGAGCCTGATTTTCTGGCATCTCACCATAATCCCCCATCTGCCTGGCTGCATGGCCTCTTTTAGCATGCACCAGTGGGCCAGTGCACCTCTCCATGACTCAGCAATGCATGCTAATGTAGGATGAGGTAATGTAGTCTCCAGGCAACACTGTTGTCCCCCACTATCAGCAACTAAACACACAGAGCTTGGTCCCATTGGTGTTCCACAGAGATTATGATCATGTTTAAGGTGCCAGAGGTAACAGCAGTGGTGACTAGAAACTGAAGAAGTCACCAAAGCGAGGAGTGGATGGGCACCTCTCCATTTTGTGTGGGAAATACTCCTGATTAACAGTATCCATAAACACTCATACTTCACTGAATCCACTGTGTTGCTACTGCAATCAATATAATAACATAATAATTATTATATTGATTGCTACTACAGAGTGAAATTTGCACTACGCCTCCGTCTTTACATGAAATCCTTTCAAAGCTGGCAACTGTGTCTGTGTGCCTCCTCCATGTGGTTGACTTTTAAATCTTATGCCCTGCATCAAAATGAAGAGGAAAATGTGTTCTTTTACCGTCTTGTTGGAGCCAGTTATGTTAATTTACGTGTCTCGTTGCGGCTGAAGCCTGGAATAAAACGGGTACAAATAGGAGTGTTAATGTACAGTTTGGGACTTCTCTGCACAGCGTCCTGTCAGCAGTGCTGGTGGAGAAGGTCTCGCTCCCAGTCGTTTCTATCTGCTTCTAGTTTGCCTGCTCATTCTGGCCTTTTTCACTCACAAAGGTCCTGTAAAGTATGCTAATTGGACCAGTGAAACAAGCACGCAATTTCTCATGTCCACCTTTTCTCCTCACTGTTACCAGTATGACACACAGGCAGACACACAGTGTTATTTTTGTCTTACAACAAAGAGACTATACTGAAACTTGTCTGAATAAAATAGATTTTAACAAGCATATTCCGGTTTAAACACAGCTTATCAATGGAAACTCTAGTTTTCAAGGCTTATCTTGTCATTAGTTCGTATGTTTTTTAGCTTAGCAAGCAGTGTGCCTGAAACAAAAACAATGTCAGTGAGTCCAAAGGTGTAATGGTCAGTCCAACCATCTGACATGCAATGTTTGATTTTTGTGCGTACATCCATTTTAGTGTGTGTTTTGACTATTGCTCCTGGTAGGTCAATGTTGTTTTTCTATATCTAGAATCATATGTTGACATCGATTGAAATGATTCACGCGAGATTTGACACAAATATTTGACAATTTGTAATTTTTGAGTAATCCATCTTTTCCATGCACTGTCATGTCATTTGGTTATGACTACACTGAACATTAGCATTTTAACATTGTTAGCAGAAGCATATGTTTTGTTGTAGACTCATCTGTTTTACCAGAGATTGGTATAGATACTGACAGTTCAAATGTGTTTTTGCTGCACAGAATTGTACAATTTCTTTTTTTCTTTTGGTGTCCCTACAGGTGCCATTCCCAGTTCTTCAGGGGGAAGGGGTGGAATATCTTGGCCATGCCGATGAAGCCATTATTGCCATTTCTAACTACAGGCTCCACATCAAGTTCAAGGACTCTGTCATCAACGTGAGTACAAGCCAGACACTGAACATGCAGAGAAACCACAGATTTTCCACTTCAGTCCAGATGGCTGCCACTAGTAGTGTCACTACTGCTGTCATGCAACATCACTGCAAAAGCCAAATGCAGGAGAGAGGAAGTTATAATGTTGAATTTGAACATCATAGGCTTTTTCCCTCATCTGCAAATAAAATCTAAAAACACATAATTGTGCTACCAAGATCAATAAACTTATATATTAAATATTTACATTAGGTCCTCATAAAGTGGTTTTACTTGTTTCCCAGAGCTGTTGGCGTCAAGTTGTTTGCACCAGGATAGTACGTCAGGGAGAGGTGGGCCCTTTGATCCCAGGCAGGAGACGTTTAACGTGACATGTAGGCTCCTAGGCCTGGCCCCCATTGGCACTGATGTTCACCAGCTTGCTCCTGTTGACGTCAGGTCTTGCTCAAAGACAAACAAGCCAATTGTTTGCATCCACTGGCAGCAAAATCCCTCCTCCTTTCCCAATTCCCTGCCCTCTATTCCAGAAGCTGAATCCTTGTGGAAAAGATGACATGCACTTGAAGAGGAGGATGAGGCGAGGACAGACCATTAGGGTAATCGGGACAACAATTGACCTGAGCTACTTAAACCATGAGGAGTCTAATACTCCAGTTCCACTGGTCAAAAGACTAGTTGACACTGCCGGCTTTAAACAGGCTTTTGACTAATGGGAATGTGTTTAATCAGCATTCACTCCTGGGTCAAATGATTCTGATTCAGATAATCACACCGTTTTGGTGTTGTTTTTTGATGTTTTATCAGCCTGCAAGACCTGGATTAACGCGGCAATTTCATCTTTGTCTCCTTCACTTCTGGCAGTGACGGCAGCCATGAATGTTTGAGGCAAACTTTAATTTTTACAACTTGGGACAGTGCACGATATTTTGTATTTAATTAGCAGAACAATAAAAAGAAGGATCGAGAGAGGGACCAAAGTCAAAGACACAAAATAGTAACGACTTGGCTCCTTGGTGTTCTTATTCAGACGCAATCATAATGGTGTTAATCGCCCCCCGAGGTAAAAAATCCCAGGTTTATTACCTGCTAATTTTAGTGTCAAAGAGGCTTTATTAATGCATGGAATTCAAACAACACTAGCTAAATCCTTAGCCAGTGTCCTGCCTTGCCAGTAGCCCAGAATGCACTCTGTATGGAGGCCAAAAGGCCACAACCTCTTACCCACATCACCCTTTCACAACCCCCCCCCCCCCTTTTTTTCTAAACAGTTTTCTTGCCCTTTGCTCCCATTCATGTTTGTCTTTCTCTTAATTTTTCCATTTGGTTTGGTTATGTGCTACAAGTAGCAGTAGTACATTGTGTAATCCACTCAGTTATCCATCATCCTCAATGACGTTTTTTTCTTTCCCTTTAACCCTTCATTTCCCTTTTGTCTCCAAAGTTTTTTTTTGGTTTAATAGTGTTTTCCATTTCCTCCTGTCTTTTGTCCTCCCTCCCTACTCTCTCTCTGTCTCTCTGTCTGTGTGCTCCATGGTGTCACTGTGTTTTAGACATACCCAGGTGTGGACAATGACATATCTGTGAGTACCATAATGAAAAAAAAAACACCACCCTCTGCCACAGTCTAGACAGCTTAGTCATGTCGCTCCTCCTGTACAATATTACAGTTCACCCAGGACAAATTGTAATTTACATTTCACCAAGTGGTTACGCAGGGTTTATTACAACAGTTTTCCATGAAAGCACATCGCTGAGTGACTGTGATGTACTGCGTTGGCTGACCTTGTGACTGACCTGTAAAAAACCTGCACTGGCCTTAAGGTGAAACAAAAACAAAACAGGTCTTTGGTTTGTCCATTTTGGACTATGGTAGTGACATAACATATGCTGCAACATGGCCGATTGTCTCGTTTTTGTCCAAATGTGAAGTTGCATGTGTGATTTTGTAAATCACTGCTTCTTATTCAACCCTAACATCTCAGTCTACACAGTCTGGAGTAGATGCAGAACAGATGATCCCCAGCTCCTCCCGTCTGTTTGTTGAAGTGTACTCGGGCAAACTACTAAAAACCAAAATTGACTCTCACAGTTGTGCCACTGTTTGAGTGGGAATGTATAAATGCTATTGAAGCTTTCTATGAATGTGTGAATGGCTAAATGTGAGTCATAGTTTAAATCACTTGAACTAGTCTGTAAATGTAAAAAAACACTATTTTAAAATACAGTACACTTATATTCCCGTAAACACCGCCAGGTATGGCTGTTCTTTGGTTTTTACATCAGACATCTAGACACAGTGAACACACTGCAGAGTCCCTTTCCTTCCCTACAGGGAGGTTATAACTGCACAATGTGTACACAGCCTAGACCAGAGGGTGGTAACCTCTGTGCAGATGTGTTGCCTGCTCTAACAGTAGGACCATCACACTCATCATCTGTGCTCTCTGTCTCCCCCTACAGGTGCCTCTCAGGCTCATAGATAGTGTGGAGAGCAGAGATATGTTCCAGCTGCACATTATCTGCAAAGACTCCAAAGTTGTCAGGTAGATGCAACAGTCACGTTGTTACTCCTGTTTAATAAAAACGGGAAAATCACTGATTTTTCATTGATGTTTTGTCACTGGATCCCACTAATCCTTATAATCTGCACTCTGGTTTCATCACAGATGCCGCTTTGCAACGTTCAAGCTGTGCCAGGAGTGGGTCAAACGTCTGATCCAGGCCATTGCACACCCGTCCCGGCTGGAGGACCTATTCGCCCTGGCCTACCATGCCTGGTGTCTCGGAGGCAACACTGACGACGAGGACCAGCATGTTCATCTCTGTCGCCCAGGTCCGTAAAAATCCCAACATAAACGTTTAAGAACTGTTTAAGAACTTTGTTACACCGTTAATATTCCCATAATAATTCTTCCCGCTGTGCTGTGTAGGTGATCATGTGCGTCACAGAATGGAAATGGAGGTCAAGAGGATGAGCTTTGACACACAGAACATCTGGAGAGTGTCAGACATAAACTCCAACTACAAGTATGTCACAGATTGTTTTCCTATAAATAGCAGTAGACACTTCTGTCTCATCAGAAGGGATGGTGATGTAAGGTGTCACGGTGGTTGTTGTGGAAGTGAATGGTGAGTGACAGGGTTTCAGAGAAGGTTTTGAAAGCTGTGACGGAAGTGGGAACAGAATCAGACAACACTGTGTGCAGTCATGTGTGCATGCACGAGAGTGTAAGAACTCAGGCTTGATTTTGGGGTGTAGTAGTATGTTTGGATTTTAAATTTCAATACTTGACTTAAGTGGTTAGACCAAAAGGGTTGTAGTTCCTTCAGGACAGCAGCTGTAAATCCAAGCTTAAATAGTTGTTTATGTATAAATAATGACAAGAGCATGGATGGAGTCTTGGGTGGGCAGAGGGTTGCACTTGTTTCTAGCTCACAGTGTCAGACTTCTCTTCCGATACCCTGGCTGTATATTGACAGCACACATCTTCTACTGAATAATCCTCTCCTCTGCCAATAATCCAGATGTGGATTATGTCCCAGACACTCCTGACTTTGCTTGTAAAGGTCTAAAGCGGTACACTGAGTGACACTGTTACCTCCTCAGAGCTCTGACATTCTGCAGGGTGTGTTAATTGGTAAGAGAAGACAGTGGTCACATGGAATACATTACAGCAGTGGTTTGAGGAGTTTCTGTTTACATTTTAACAGTCATGACACACATAAACTGTTGCATATTCAAGCAGACTACAGCCACCATGCTCCAAAAATGACTCAACAGTTTTCAGTTTTACTTTCAAGGTGAATATAGAACAACACGAAGCAATGTGTATTCTTACCTTTTCTTACAATCTCACCAAATCAAAGCTCTAATACGTACATGCAAATAGATCACATTGTCGAACCAACTCACACAGAAATAATGCAGTGCACTCGGTGTGTACTTGTGTGTCCTAATGAGGCAGAACCAAATTTCTAAAGAAGTGCTTAAATTTAAGGGGCTAAGATGTGTGTAGTTAGGTTAAGTTTGGGGTTAGACATTAACTGGTTATGGTTAAAGTTAGGGATAAAGCTTCGTTTAGGCTGTTCAAAGAAATGGTAGTCAATGCAGTGTACTAAGAAGTACAGCTGCACAAACCTGTGTGTGTGTCTCAGACTTGCTTGTCTCCTTTGCTGCCCGGGCAAATAAAAAAGCTGTAAAAAAATAAATAAAGGACAGTCTGCTCATAGGGCCAGAGAGAGAGCACAGCCTGCTGAGGGAGACAGACGCACAGGACAACCGACTAATTAAACTAACTGCAGCCTGCTGAGGCTGTGACTCAGCAAAGTATTATACTCCCACACACACACACACACACACACACACACACACACACACACACACACACACACACACACACACACACACACACACGGGAGAGAAAGAGAGACACAAACACATGCACAGTGTCTCAGTCTCTCTCCTCCCTCCTTAGACAGTCGGCAGGTAAATAGAAATTAAATAAAATATCAGAGAGGAGGGTGCTCAGAAGACGTAGTCGGCACATTTCCATGCTACAGTACTACTCTACTACATCATTAACTGGTCTACTGTCCTTGTCCCAGTATACAAGCACGAGCAGGGAATAAAGTGTGCCACTCCTGCTACTGTCCTGATATTTTTCTAACATGTAAACATTTGTCTCAAATGGGGGAAATGTGGGTTTAGTTTTTTTCCTCAGTGTTGCAAAGTCACCTCAAGGACTGTCTCTATGACACAGGATTATAAACTCCATGTCCCTTGTTCTTCCTGTTACCAGGCTCTGTTCCAGCTACCCTCAGAAGCTCCTGGTTCCAATCTGGATCACAGACAAGGAGCTGGAGAGTGTCGCTTCCTTCAGATCCTGGAAGAGGATCCCTGTGGTTGTCTACAGGTAGCTTCACTCGCACACAGTCATACAATATGTGAACTGATTTTATGTCGATATTTATTTATTGTTCTTATCGTCTCTTCAAACTTTAATTCTAGGCATCAGAGGAATGGGGCTGTGATCTCACGTTGCAGTCAGCCTGAGATCAGCTGGTGGGGCTGGAGGAACACAGATGACGAGTACCTGGTGACTTCCATCGCCAAGGCCTGTCAGATGGACACTGGGGCCAAGGGCACCTGTGGAACACCAGCCTGCCGTCAACGTGGGGAAGCTCCAGACTCCTCGGATAGTGATTTTGGTAAAAGCTATATTTTAAATTGTGAATGTGGGCTAAGTCAGCACTCAAGAGTCAGTGCAGTTGCAGTTTATCCTCTTCACTCAGTTCATTATACACTATATGGACAAAAGTATTTGGTAGCCTGACCATTACACCAACAGGGACTGAGATGGTCTCCCTTTTGCAGCTAGAACAGCTTCCACACTTCTTGGATTGTTTCTATGGGAATTTGTGCCCATTCATTCTGTAGAGCATTTACAGTATGAGGTCAAGCTCTGATGTTGGACGAGAAAGCCTGGCTGGCAATCTCTGTTCCAGTTCATCCCAAAGGTGCTTGATGGGGTTGAGGTCAGGGCTCTGTGCGGGCCAGTCAAGTTCTTCCACACCAAACTTGTCATGTCTTTATAGTGCTTGCTGCTTTGTGCACTGGGGCACAATCATGTTGGAATAGAAAAGGAGATAAGGGGCCTAGCCCAAAGCCTGATAAATACCTGACTTCAATACTTAACAGGTGTGGCCAAATAATTTTGTCCATATAGTCTGTATGTTAGAAAAAAGTGGCTGTTAGAATTCTGGAATAAAGACTGAAAACTGTTTATCCCCACTGTTCTATGCAGGAGTTTTTAGGTATGTGGCTTAATGACACACAGGAGCCATAGTTGGCATAACTCCTCCTAAAAGCGCTCTAACAATATAAAAACCCTTGGCACGCTGCTTTATCAGCAGTTTACACAAAACCCTTTGGTTTGCTCGTTAGCTGAGTTGTCTTTGGGTTGAAAATGTGTCTTCCTTGGATGCAAAAACACACAGAAATGCTCTTCAACTTTATGTAAAATGCTTCACTCTCAATTCCTAATCTTTTAATCATTCAAATTGTGCAAGGTGGATAGTAACACATTTTCTTGTGGGTAACAAAGTCACAAGAGGGACATCAATGCTCAGAAGGATGCAAATTCTTTCCATTATTTATTTTTAATTAATTGTCTCTGGACTGTCAACAGACATTGATGCTACACACGCAGTTCTGTACATTGTCATGTAGAACTTCTCTACTTTTCCTGTTATTCCTGCAAACACTAATTGACTGATTTGGCCGTAGATTAATTAGCATGAAAATCATCCTGCATTGTTTACATGCTTCAGTTCAGGAAGTACATGCATTTGCCATTCTAGTTCTCAGAAGGACAACAGCCTGAGACAAACGAGAAAACAACCCTGCATCTTTCTGAAAGTTGATAGTTTTACTGTTTCTATTCTTATAAAAACACGATGCCCTTGTGTCAAATTTCAAAGTGTATTAACAAAGTCAGTGGCTACACAAAGCTGGCTTAGTGCAAAGAGAAGTCATTCACTTGCAACCTTGGAGTAATTAGCTGTCATTGTTTGTAGTCACTGTTGAAGGCTTGTTGCTTGTGACTGTTACCATAGCAATACTGGGGCTGTGTCATTGAGAGGGCCTGTAAGTGATATCTGCTGTCCTGCACACCATTGTACAGTTTGGAAAAATTAACCCTGATCTCACTTGCATTTCCTCAACAAGGTGTGTAGTGTACATTCAAGGCGATAGTTGCGTCGGCTACATGATTAGTGTGACATCAAACCAAAGTCGCACAGCTTATTCTGCAAAACAAAGAACATGACGCAGTAAAAATGACAATTGTTTACAAAGTCACACATATCTGAATCAGTTATGGCATGTTTATAGTACTACAATGTCATTTATACTTTCTTCATGTCTGGGAGTGATGATTCTCTGTCAACCAATCATTGGACAGCATTGCATCTAGCTCCACCCTTTAGGTGCCAGACAACTGTGTTAGGTACCCTGAAAAAATGGTGCCACGAAGCTGTGTTTACACCGAATTGAAGGGTTCGGTTCAGTGCAGTACATGTTTTTCTTGCGTTGCCATTGGGAATAGGACCAAAACAAGCAGCTCTTCTTTGGCACCCTTCCCCTGGGGTACCGGAGTAAAATGGTTTGGTGCAGTCAGGGTGGAGCTAGACTGGCTCCACCCACGACATTCTTGTTGAGATGAACACCATTGTCGTTGTTTTGTGTTCAATGGCGCAAATCTATTATTTAGGTTCTATTCGGAACACTGACAAAATATAAATGAATTGCGTAACATACTAAACTGAACAAAACTGTGCCAAGAGGGTTATTGATTTTCCCTAGTGGACAATATCTGTTAATCATGGCGCTGGGACTTCTCTCTGTACAGACTCCTCTCTAACAGGTGGCTCTGGCTGTGATGACAACACTGTGCCACAGAAGCTACTGATTCTGGATGCTCGCTCATACACCGCTGCAGTGGCTAACCGAGCCAAGGGCGGAGGCTGCGAATGTGAAGGTTAGTTCGGTTAATCATTCAGTACTTAAAAATTTATTTCCGCATTCACATTTGGCTATCACACCTTCATTTTTCACATCCCTAATAGTACTTTTGATGAACGGCAACAGCAGGCATCTGTTTTTATTAAAATCACTGTAATCAATCAACTGCTTAGTGCCCATCCAGACAAACATATGTCACACCTGTTGGAGAGAGTTATACAGCGAGCTGCTGAACGGCCGCTCGCTGTCTCTTTCTCAGGATGTTGGTGGAGACTAAAACAAAAGGGTACAATTTGGACTTACATTTGAAGATGATGGCCTGCCATTACAAATACGAATATTGTAGATGTTGCTGATTGCTGTTATCAACTTTATAAGAGGATAAACACAATATAATTGTTTTAAGTACAAGTCTTATTACTCGATTGGGCTGCACAACTGTGCAACGCAACTGTGGGTCTCAAAATCGTTTGATTTCAAACACTGTAACTCATTAAGTTCATAAACTTGTACCTAAAACCGTCTCTTTGTTTTATTTAAAATCATTTAAAGCCACCATTTGAGCACTTGATGCTATTGTCTGTACATCTAAGCATTGTTTGTCTTATGACCTTTATCCAACATGTTGTTTCTTGTTTATGTTCAGAGTACTACCCCAACTGTGAGGTGATGTTCATGGGAATGGCGAACATCCACGCCATCCGGAACAGCTTCCAAGCTCTGAGGGCCGTCTGCAGTCAGATCCCGGATCCGGGGAAGTAAGTGTATCTGTTTGACCTTTTGTGCTGAGCAACTCTGCACTCGTCTGTCATGCAGAAGGACAAGAGTACACAGATAATGACCTATTTAAAATTGTACCCATCTAATCTGTCTGCTCTTCTGCCCCCAGCTGGCTCTCAGCACTGGAGAGCACCCGCTGGCTGCAGCACCTGTCCGTCATGTTGAAGGCAGCCACCCTGGTGTGTTCAGCTGTGGAGAGGGAAGGCCGCCCTGTCCTGGTGCACTGTTCCGACGGGTGGGACCGCACGCCCCAGATCGTAGCCCTTGCCAAGATTCTACTGGATCCCTACTACAGAACATTAGAGGTGACTGTCTACACAGATTGCGATTTTGTCGTTTTTAACAGGGAATTACAGGAATATTGGGTCTGAATCATAATTTCTCTTGAAGTCAGATGTTGTTATCGTCAGCTCTGACTAGTATGTTGTCCACAGGGTTTCCAGGTGCTTGTAGAAACTGAGTGGCTGGACTTCGGTCATAAGTTTGGGGACCGCTGTGGCCACCAGGAGAATTCTGACGATGTGAGCGAACAGTGTCCCGTCTTCCTGCAGTGGCTGGACTGTGTTCACCAGCTGCTCAAACAGTTCCCCTGCCTGTTTGAGTTCAATGAGGCCTTCCTGGTGGGTGGTCTTCCAGCACCTGTTCCTTCTCCCTGTCTGTCTGATACTGTTTTTGTGACTAATTCACCAGTAAACCTCAAACATCGGAGACATTCGCACGACGACACTTGCACTGTGAAAATGACACGGCCAAACTGAGTTATTATGATTATTATTATGATTGTTATTATTAATAATCATAATAATAATAATAACAAAAATGTTTCCAGTGCCTCTTATATAATTTGATATCATTCAATTATGATCACAAATAGGGGTGTCACCATTCTCCAAATCCTTGATTTGTTGTTTTTCCATCTCCTGTGTTTCCAGGTCAAGTTGGTGCAGCACACATACTCGTGTCTTTATGGAACGTTTCTGTGTAACAACGCTCGCGAGAGGGAGGCAAAGAATATTTACAAACGCACCTGCTCTGTGTGGTCCCTGCTTCGCTCAGGAAACAAGAACTTCCAGAACTTTCTCTACATCCCCAGTCATGACATGGTAAGTGCCCGTTTTCACAGTATTGTTCCCTATATATCAGTCCCTTCAACTCCTCATCTTGTTGACTTGTTGAATAGTCATCTCGAAGTTTTGTTCACGAGTGAGGGAACCATAGAGCGTGAGATCGTCTGGAGGGAGGGACTCAGAGTTGAGCCGCTGCACCTTTGCATGGAAAGGAGCCAGTTGAGGTGGTTTGGGCACCTGGTAAGGATGCCACCAGAGTGCCTCCATAGGGAGGTTTTTCCGGCATGTCGTACTGGGAGGAGACCTAGGGACAGACCATGGACTAGGTGGAGAGGGAGATTATATCTCCTGCCGGCCTGGGAGCGCCTAGGGATCTCCCCCAGTTAGAGTTGGACCATGTGGCCAGGGAAAGGGAAGTCTGGGGCCCCCTGCTAGAGCTGCTACCCAAATGACCTGAACTACGATAAGCAGTGGATGATGGACAGATGAATGGATGGATGAATATTTACAGTACTGTGCAGTAGTGTTAGGGCTCCACCAGCTTTGTTGTTATTATGTCAAAGTCTGTGATCTTTGGCATTTGGATTGGAATGCTTGGCAACATGAGATGTGAGAATCTTAAGACCAGCAAGTGTTTGGCTAATCTCTATTAACAGCTGTCTGCATACGATAAATTAATAATAAATAAATTAAAAAAAAACAAGCTCAGTAGAGCAACAAAAACCTGCTCAAATGTGACTGGTCAGACTTAAAAAACAGAATCCAGAAGCCTTACAGCACCAAAATCCTTTCCATCACCGACAGATTCTGCTCATTCACATGTAGAATCTGTTTATAGAGATGACTCATTCATTAATGTATGGCTCCATACATAACTGTGATTTGGATCAAATATTTATAGCATGAGATTAAATGTGTCCCTTTTTTCTCTGCCTCTTTTCCTGCATAATTTTGATTATAATACATCGCACACAGCAGTGGAGGAGCACCACTGAGTAATTGCTCTACTTTGACCTTCTTAGATAGGCCTCATCACTTCTTTTGTCTGCTAGGTGCTGCAGCCAGTCTGCCACACTCGGGCGCTACAGCTGTGGACGTCTGTTTACCTGCCCACCTCCTCCCCCTGCACGGCTGTGGACGATTCTGTGGAGCTTTACCTTCCCCCAAGTGTCGCAGGAGACGAACTCACTTCCCGTTCCCTGGACAGGTACTTTATCTCTCTTGTGTGATCTATTTAAAGATCTTGGATTTCTTTTATTGAGCTCTTAGGAATGGGAAAGGAACTGCTCCTTAGGAATTGGGAATATGAGCTCCGTGGTAACAGTATGAGATCACGGTTTATTAATTATGCATGATACATGCTGTGACTTTTTTTCTCTCTCACAAAGAACCAGTGACATTGACTGGTCTTTTTATGTTACATGTGTTTGTATTGATGGTCATTTACACGGCAAATGTAGCAGTGACCTGACAACAGCACGTCAGAAAACTGATGGCTGAGTTTGTAACTCTTACATGAACCTGGAGCAGCAGCTGCTGTCTTTCTGTCACTCAGTCAGCACAGCTGTGTTATTTTGTGTATTTTTTAAATATTTGGAACTTAATATTGAATTTGATGGTACTAAAAAACTAAAAACTGTCACTTAAAAACTTTAAATCCTTGTGTGCAACTTCCACGCCAGAATGGAGTTAATGCTCAAATCCCAGTCTACATACGAGTCATTAGCGCTTGAGTTGATTTGGATAGAGACTGATTGCAAAAATCCCAAATAGAATTGTATCACTGCAGTTACTGCTTCTGGAAAAAGAAGATCATCATTTTATATGTGATTTTATATATTTCTGTTATCCAGGCTTCCCAAGACTCGCTCCATGGACAATTTGCTGACAGCTTTTGAGAACGGGACACCCCTGACCCGCACTTCCAGCGACCCTAATCTCAACAAGCACTGCCAGGAGGGTCGCTCTGCCCTGGACCCCTCGCCCGCAATGGAAGAAGCCTCTGCTGACCGTTCTCACGACGTCATACCTGACTCTGATCTGGACAGTGCTGAGGATGAACCCCTATATCAGAGCCCCCCCCAAACCCCAGATGATGATGATGATGATGATGATGATGTTCCAGGTGCGGAGAGCAGTGAAGGGACTCTGGAGGAGCCATGTCTGACCACACAGCCGCTGCCTTCTCTGCCCCTCCCCCCTGTCACTCTGAGGCAGGACTTCACACCTGCTCACACTCCTTTACCCACACCTGTCCTCCAACAGGCTCTGCCTCACATCACTAACCCTCCACTCCCACCACCCCCACTGGAGGCTGAGAGCCCTGATAGGACTGCTGAGAGCACCACTTCACCCACTCACAAATCAGAGCCGTGCTTACCTCTTCCCTGCAACGGCACCCAGCCCGCAGCATCCACACCCACCTTGCTGATTAATGGCCATGTTGGCAGCCAGGAAAATGGCCTCCCAGAATCTGCTGCCCTGCTTGCTCTGAAGCAGCTAACACCACTCCTTCCCATGGAAGACTCCACCGAGACTCTCACTGATGAGGGAGAGCTTCCCCCCGTCCTTCCCCCCACAGTGAGCCAGGAACTCGCAGAATATTTTAATGGTGAGGAGCAGCCTGACTCACAGCCCCAGGTTCAGCCTCAGAAGGAGAAAGAGGACACGAGGACAGATGTGGTGAAAGGACGAGAGCGTGTGCTAACAGTTGCTGCAGACTGCACCCAGGTAGCGGCTCGCCATCTCATCTCCCAGAGCCAGCTCTCAGACCTGTCCCTGCTTGGTTCTCACTGGGAAAACGTTCGCGGTCTGGTCCAGTCCGCCTGCAGCAGTGCCAGTCCCTCTGGCATCAGCCGGGCCTTGCATCCCAACACTTACCAGAGTCGCCGGCTTGCCACTAAGCTGCTCCGGTCCCAGGGCTTTGCCATCGCCAACGGGTCGCAGTGCTGCCGCCGGGAGGCTCTTTGTTGTCCCAGCAGCACTCCGCAGCCTGGGTGGCTGTCTGCAGCCAGGAGCGTGGGCTATGCTGGCCTTTGTAGTCCTGCTGCTGCTGCCGCTGCCGCCGCCGCCGCCCTCAACAGCTACTCCCTGGCAGGTCACCAGCTCCTGCCAGTGTCATACACCTCACCCTCTTCTTCCCCTCCTCCACCCCATGCCCCGGCGTACCTGGACGATGACGGGCTGCCGGTGCCCATGGACGCCGTGCAGCAGAGGCTGCGGCAGATCGAGGCAGGTTACAAGCAGGAGGTGGAGGTGCTGCGGCAGCAGGTGCGACAGCTGCAGATGAGGCTGGAGAGTAAACAGTACAGCAGCCCTCCCTCAGAGCCAGACATTGATTACGAGGACGACATCGTGAGTGGCTTTTTTCCCCCGCACATGACGTATTTGCCTGACACACACACACAGCGCCACCTTTTGAATAACTCCAGAGGCATCTCGTGTTTTAACCTTGTCTGTGTTTGCCGTTGTTTTAGACGTGTCTGCGGGAGTCTGACAACAGCAATGAGGAGGATTCTCTGTCCACCCACAGTGAGGACCGTCTGTCTGAGGGCAGCTGGGATCGAGTGGAGCGCAAGGACACAGAGGTCAGCATCTTGTAGAGCCATAATACTACTCTTCTCCTTCACTATTACCTCCACCTCACCTTGTATGGCTTTTGACACCCTTATTACCACACACTGTCCTGATAGAGTTGTTTGTGTGTGTGTAGGTCACGAGGTGGGTGCCTGACCACATGGCTTCTCATTGTTTCAACTGTGACTGTGAGTTCTGGATAGCCAAGAGACGTCACCACTGCAGGTTGGGCTTCACACTGTGTTTTTTATTGCTTTAATACACACAGAACACAATGAAAATGTGAAACATCACATGATGAAGGTGCAAAAGATATTCAGCATGGGTATCATACATTCAAATAATAAACTGGTTTAAAGCTTTTTAGATGTTAATATGTTGTGGTTTCTTTGCTCCTCTAAAACACATCAACCAGACATTTGAGGTTTAGGGAAAAAAAACGATCAACATTTTCTGTTATTTTATGGACCGAACAATTGAGAAAACTATCGACCGATTCATCAATAATGTAAATAATTGTAAATAATTCCCCTGAAGTCAGGGATTTTCAAATCTGCTTTGACACAAATTAGTGCAGAGAATATATCACAAGGGTGAGAGTATGCCCCCTTGTGGTTGATCTTTAAAAGAGCACACTTTATTTGATAAAAGGTCTTCTCTCAAGTCCAGCCCTTCAGATAGTTGCTTGAATTAAAATGTTTTTAAAGCCATTCAAGTGTTTCTTTCTTCTGATTATCAATGAATAGTTTCTGATGTAAAGGTAAAATGTTATTTTCTTAACACAGTTGTATCCTACTTTTCTCTGCACAGTTTTGCCAACGTGGCAGCCTGTGACTCACACACGCACACACTTAGCGTTGTACTTTCAAGACGAGCTTCGGTTGCAGCATCAAAGGCCCTCGGTTTAGTCCGAGAATTATTTATATGCTTCACTTAGAAACTGAAAGTCGTCCTAAATTAGACAGAGGAATGAATGTCCTCAGACAGAGCATCACACAAAATACACAGTATATACAGGGGCTGGTGTTGTCATGGTTTCTAAATTGATACATACACAGCAAATGTATTTATTCCTTATAAGTATTTCTTTAAATCTATCTTAATAGTAATGTAAAACATAATTATAAAACTGAAAAGTAAAAACATATTTATTGATCTTTGATGACTCCGACCTACACTTCAACAGTAAATGATAAACTTTTGTGTGACTTTGACTCAACAGCACATAAAAGGATGTAAAAACAGATTTTGTAAAGCCTATAATCACACACCCCAGGATGTCCATATAAGGAGTTGTATATTATTCCCATGGCAATTTACCAAGGGTGCACCTGCAGCACAGGGGACGGAAAAAAACCACTTTGATTTTAAATTAAACTTGCATTTAAAAAGTAGGTCACTACACACAGCTCAAACAATAAAAGGTAATTTATCAACAACAGTTTTAAAGGTCACCCTTTCTGTGTTTCTCCTTTTCAGGAACTGTGGCAATGTGTTCTGTAAAGACTGTTGTCACCTGAAGCTTCCCATCCCTGACCAGCAGCTCTACGACCCAGTGCTGGTCTGCAACACCTGCCACGACCTGCTGCTCGAGTCCCGCACCCGCGAGATGCGCAGCCAGCAGCTGAAAAAGGCCATCGCCACAGCCTCCAGCTGAGAGACACGTCGTGTAGCATTGGCCGCGCCTCGGCTCGACCGTCCTGATGAGCTGAGATTCTTGCTGTGACCCCAACCTGCTCTGGTTTGTGGCTGCAGGAGAGAGGCTGGTGAATGTGAGGAGGGATTGTTACTCTTTTTTGAGGCTCGGTTTGCACTTTGAGACAGTTTGAGAGGAGTTGAAGAGGAAGGGGGGAGGGGAGGGGAGGGGGGGGGAGTGTGAGACGGAGGCGTTGTCCACACAGGCGAGGTTTTTTCCCCTGCAGGACCCACTTGTCGTGTTCAAAAACATTTTCAGTGCGGAGCGCCGCGGCGTCCTGCTGTCCCGGGACACATCTCCAACATGTCCCACCACCTTGAGTACCAAACACACCTGCACCGTCCTTACAGACACCGTCTTGCGCTTCAGAGGACAATCGCTCACCCCTCCCACGTGATGTGACGGGGGTGACTCCAAAGCCTTTACCAGTTCTGTTGGAGGCTTTCAACTCTAAAAGAAAAGGAATTGCTGCTACAGTGTTTAAAAGTCTAATTTTGTATTCTTATTTTGTGCACTACTAGCTGTCGTATATTAGGAGGGAATTTGAGACCAAACTTGAGCAAAAGGGAGAAATCTGCTGTTTACTTTGCCATCGCGTCTTTTTGTTTCTTAGAGCCTGAATGTAATATGTAAAGGGTAACTGGATGGAGTTTATGTTCTTGTGCATTCGGTGGGTTGTATATGTGTTCATTGCTGCAAATGTCTTTTCAAAAAAAAAAAAAAAACTGATGTATATGCACAGTCAATGTGGTTCTGTCTTTACCAATGCTTTGCTCCGGTTTGTTCTGGTGGGAAACTGTACGTGCGAGTGTTTGTGTGTCGTGTCCTGATGAGAGAAGAAATGTAGATATACTGACGCTGGAACACGCGACGTTGTCTGACGTCATTTCGAAGGTACTGCTGGTTTTTCTGTGACGTGACCGAGGGAACTTCCTTTTTTTTTTTTTTTCTTTTTTCTGCTGACATGCTTGAGAGCGAATGGCTTAACGTGCGTATAAAGCTTGATGTCCATCTGACTGACGACTCCTCACATTGAGTGGCAGTGAAGACTGAATTATGTGCTCGGAGTGAATTGTTCTGTTCAGGGGAGTTTGGCCACAGTCCCCTTTAACTATGTGTTCGTATACTGGTCGTCCTTCGAGACTATAGTGCCATACTTTTGTTTTTCGTTTTATTTTGAAAAGCCTTTTTCTTTCTTACGGATGGCAGCAGGTTTCTTATTGGCCACTTGTCTGTATGTTTCAGAGGTACAGATTATTAGCTCTTAAAATAACACTGAGGTAACTAAATATTAACAGATTTGGTAACGTGGCTAATGGCGTTTAAAACGGATGGTCGGATGTCACTGAATTAGTTAACGTGTGCAATTTATCCGTCATCTTAACTCTTGGGATGTCATCGCAAGGTGATCATGAAGTCCGGATCTGTCAGAGAAGCTCAGAAATGTAACATACATAGTAATCTGATCTGTAGTGGAGGCTACAAGCAGTCACTTAATGAGTAATTGTTGTAAAGAAATGCACTGTAAAAGTTAAATCCCATGGGTTAAAATAAAAGATTATATCATGCGTCTGTTTTCCAGCCTGCTTATTTACATGTAACTCAGGTTTTACTATTAGATTAAATTATTTACAAACACACACACACATTTGTTTCACAGGTAGTTGTCTGGAGAAATCCTGTGAGGCTATATATGAAAATGCGGTCTTTGCCGTTTAAAACAAGTACAACGCTATAAATTCAAGTCCATTTATCTTCACTACAGAACGTTGTTTTATTTCTCTTCTGTTTGAGACATTTTAGTGATCAGTGAAGCTAGTATTTCAGTCACATGACATGTCCCATACTACACTTTAATCATGTGAATAATCATGTCTGTAAGGTATGACGGGGGGAGTGCTTTAAATGCGAGGAGGAGGATTTTAAATTCTATATCAAAATTTTGGAGCGGTGTGATCTCCTTTCCTGGTTCAGTACTTGCATTCTGAACCAACTGGAGACTCATCAGAGACTTTTTAAAGCATCCTGATAATAATGAGTTACAGTAATCTACAGGACTTAACGCCTTTTGCAGACTTTCCTCAAGATTTGAAAGTTTTTCTATGGTGAATTTGTGTGATCGAGAATACGTGGCTCACAATCTCTTGTCCGGTTCATCTCAAAAGTGCTCGATGGGGTTGGGGTCCAGTTCTTGCACACCAAACTCGTCAAACCATGTCTCTATAGTCCTTGTGTACAGTTTTTGTGGAGTTAAAAGATGGAGCAGAGGTGAGATGAAGATGTTTGTTTCCAGAATGAATTGATTTCCATTAAATATGGTTAAGTTGTCAGTCATGACTTATGAAAGAGAGAGCTCTCTTGTGTGTGTTGTGAGTGTGTGTGTGTTGTAATTACAGTCGACAGGCTTTTCATTTTTGTCTGACTTTACCCCATAAGTCCACTAAGATTTAGGGGCAAAAACCAAACATTGTTTTTGCAGTTGTTATGATTACATTTTAAAAGGATTTTTAAAAAAAAGTAGATGCTGTATATAAAGGATGTGATGGATCGAACAGAGATTAATAAAAAAAAACAAAAAAACAAAAACATTTCCTCCATTTGTCCACAAGATGTAGTTCTTGCGTCAAAAGAGATAAAAGGCAGAAGAGAGTGTTGCATAGTTATGGAAAACTTCATGTATTCCTGCTATGGAATCCATTTCCTACAATTTTCCATTCAAATATAGGTTAAAAAAAAGGGATCACCAAAATAACGTTATTATTTTAGCATTTACTGAACATTAATCATGAGGAGAGGGAAGTATACAATGCAATTACTCCAGAAATGCTAAATAAAAGTAATGGTCATATCCCTGATCTGTGTTTTAAATGTGGACATCCCAAAGGATTTTGGACGACATACTATACTATGACTTTTTTGACATATTTTGGACGACATACTATACTATGATTTTTTTGACTGATTTTGGACGACATACTATACTATGACTTTTTTGACTGATTTTGGACGACATACTATACTATGACTTTTTTGACTGATTTTGGACGACATACTATACTATGACTTTTTTGACTGATTTTGGACGACATACTATACTATGAGTTTTTTGACTGATTTTGGACGACATACTATACTATGAGTTTTTTGACTGAATTTGGACGACATACTATATACTATGACTTTTTTGACTGATTTTGGACGACATACTGTACTATGACTTTTTTGACTGATTTTGGACGACATACTATACTATGACGTTTTTTAACCGATTTTGGACGACATACTATACTATGACGATTTTGACTGATTTTGGACGATATACTATACTATGACCTTTTTTACCGATTTTGGACGACATACTATAGTATGAGTTTTTTGACCGATTTTGGACGACATACTATACTATGACTTTTTGACTGATTTTGGACGACATACTATACTATGACGTTTTTTAACCGATTTTGGACGAGATACTATACTATGACGATTTTGACTGATTTTGGACGATATACTATACTATGACCTTTTTTACCGATTTTGGACGACATACTATAGTATGACTTTTTTGACATATTTTGGACGACATACTATACTATGACGTTTTTGACTGATTTTGGACGACAGTGCCGGCCCTGAGTAATTTGGTGCCCTAGGCAAGATTTTAGTTGGCGCCCCCTTGCATCGCAGCAGTCAATTTCACAATCAACTTTCATACAATCACACAGAAACTGCATGTGTGTATTCAAGATTTTATTTCTTTGAGTAAAAAATATCACACCAAATAAAAACTAAAGAAAGAAACAAGTGATCAAATTAAAAAGTGTCACTGGGCTGTGCAGAGGTAGATGGGACAGCAGCACCTGATGCTGTGTCACTGGGGGTGGTACTGAAATATTTTAAAAGTGCATCTGAAGAGAGAAGAGAAGTATATGTGACGACTGCATGTTACATTTTAATAAAAAAACAGATGCTTGGTGTGCTATACATGAGACTAATATAGACTAATAATGAAAATGTGATGAGATTCATTCAACTTTATTGTCATTGCAATGCAATTCAGTCTAACCAGAGTGCAAAAAAAAAAGTGCAGTGAAATGAATATATATGTATATATAGCCTATGAATGATATGGGAAAGCTAAGGTATGAAATATTAACAGTAATACACTTTAACTGCACTTTAACACTGATGTAAACTTTAACAAACATAAACTGTGACACATAAAACCAAAGGCTTACAACCACCCTATTACAAAGGGGATGGACAACTTAAAGCATTTTAACTGACATACAAGCAGGAAAGACACCTGTAAAATAACACCTGAACAGGCCTATTGTTAAGTTTCCAAACGTCCCTGATGAATTTAAGGTGGAGTAACATTAACACACGTCGACTCAGCTATTTATTGATTATTAAACAATGTTGCTATCGTCTGAAGTAAGCTAGCAAGCTAACACTCTGCTCCAACATCCAACAACGGTAACTACGATGCATTATTTAATAATCTTTGCTATGACTTTATGTCGCTGTGGGCTTATATAATATTTCGAAATAATAGTAATAATGGCACTGGTAAAATAAAAATAAAAAAGTATTTATAATTAAAAAAAAATAATATTTTTTTTTCCTCCGTTTTCGGCGCCCCCTGCGGATGACGGCGCCCCTAGCATTTGCCTATACTGCCTATGCCCAGGGCCGGCTCTGAGCGAGGACATGAACGTTGATTAATCACAGGTGGAGCTGCTCCTGCGCAAAGACACACTGATTTAAAAGCCTTTGTGTACTTTCCGTGACTTGGTACATTCCACTCCTCCCCTCTGTGTCGAGCTATGTGGAATGTTCCACTTCCCTTGTCGGAGCTTCTTCCAAGCCGAGACAGAAACAGGAAGAGGACGAGGAGCAGCGGGAATAAACACATGGTAACTGCTGCTTAAATGTGAGCCACACATGTCTTAGATTCTCTGTTGACGCTCTGTTCAAACCTGCTGTTAACATCCGACCTGAGCGATCCGATCACACGTGTTCAGATTACACCTGCTACTGCTGCTAATGTGACGTCACTGCTCCTCAGTAAACACACGATCACCGTCTAACCATGTACGTGTGTGTTTTCAAAAAACTGACTTTGTGTCAAATATGTCATGATACAGTATGATGTCAACAACTGCCTCTTCATACTGTCCATAATGTCCAATAATATGTCAACAAAAAGTTAAAATATGAACTGTTTATGTAAATATAACTGAGTATATCGATTATTTAGTAAACTGTCCAAAATGTCAAACAATGTCCTCAACAAAAAATGTCAACATACCATTTAAACTGTTGAGTATCTAGTATCTAGAATATCTTAAAAAAAAAAACCTGTTCAGGAGCAGTGGTTTCGTAGAATAAATAAAAGTGCCCGTGTTGATATGGACCAATATATAGTTGACAATAAAAACCTTTTAATGTATTTTACTCACATTTCTTCACTCATTTACTGCAATGACCACATTTGGACACTCTAAACTGGATACTACTTTGTCTCATCATGTCCCATGACTGAACACCTACAAACAGCTGCAGTTAAAGACACAGTTCATGTGTTTTCAAGCATCGTTGAATGAGGTCATTATCATCAGAATTTAGGGCAATAAGAGAAAAAAAACCCAAGCCATGACTTTACAGTGAAGAGTAAGAAGAGGCTTTCACCAGCGCTGTCACTAAATACATCAGAATCCTTAAATGTTGAGATTTTAGAAATGTTTTTAGGATTTTTAAAGTCCTTTACAGTGTAACTCATCTACAGCATTGTTTGCAGCAGGTGCAGGAGGACCTGGCTGACCTGGAGGAGGACGAGGACGAGGACGAGGAGCAGCACGGACAAATGTGTGGTAACTGATGCTTAAAAATGATCCACACATTTATTAGATGTTCTGTTGATGCTCTGTTCACACCTGCTGTTAACATCTGATCCGAGTCATCCGATCATAGTTGTTCAGATTACACCTGCTACTGCTATTGCTAATATCACGTCAAATGATGATTCTCAAATGTCTTTTTTTATCCACCAACCAAAAATTATTCAGTTTTAATTCCTTCTTTGTTACAAGGAACAATGAAACCGGAAAATGTTCAACATTTATAATAAAAAACAAACAATTAATCCATTATTAAAGTATTTGACAATTCATTTAGTTATCGTTTAATAATGCTGTAATCGTTGCATCCCTACTTTATATATATATTTTTTTTAAATCATCAGAGACATCATATGATTTATTGCGATACTTGCAAAATCATACATTGTGATACACTGACACAACAGTGCCAGTGAAAGTGACCACTTGGCACCATCTAGTGGACTGAAAGGTTCATTTATTTTGTTTATTTGTAATGCTAATCCACAAAAAAGTTTGACGTTTATTTATAACATCAGTTCAAAACATTGTTATGGAACAAACCATGACTCTTTCACCTGTCATTTCATCACGTCACACGGACGACGTTAACAGCACTTGTCAACAGAGAGTTTAATGTGTGCACATCATTTTTACATTGTTAACAGGTGAAAACTAGGGACCACTCAAAGTCACAAAATTCTATCAATAAATACACCATTCAATAATGACTACAATGTGCCATTCATTCATTGATTCAAATTGGAATGAAATACATACACGTCTTATTAAATGTGACATTCATTCATTCATTCAAATACCAATTAATTTGATGTAAAAAACAACATATAGAATGACTTGACTGTTGAATGAATGATTTCATGGTCCTGTGTTGCAGTGCATCATCAGTTGATTTGATGCTGATGGGTGACTTTGACACGTTAAATCAATTCATGATGCACTGCAACACAGGACCATGACATCATTCATGTCAAAGTCAAGTCATTAGATATGTTTTGTGGTATTTGAATGAATGAATGTCACATTTAATAAGACGTGTATGTATTTCATTCCAATTTGAATCAATGAATAAATGTCACATTGTAGTCCTTATTGAACGGTGTAATTATCTATTGAGTGAATTTTGTAACTTTGAGCGCTCCCTAGTTTTCACCTGTTAACAATGTAAAAATGATGTGCACACATTAATCCCACAGAAGTCTAATTGATGTGCTGATCATTTTTAAGCATCAGTTGCTGGACACCGGTACCCCGACTGTGTGGTCAACAGTCCAGAGAGTGGACCCCTGTCATTTTGTTTTTGTGATTTTATGGGATTTCTTGGGAATTTTCTGGGGAAAAAAATGTGAAATAAAATGGCATAACCCCCTGTTGTTACCAGTGTGGGGAGCCGGGGGAGCACAGCCCAGCCCCGGCCCCAGTTTGGCCCCGGCGCCGGGGCCAAGTGTTCGGAGCATGCTGGATTTGAACCAGCCACAGCCGGACTGGCACAACCTCCTCGCGGTTGCGAACCAACCCACCACGCCACAAACCCTTTGGAGGTTTGGGATGGAGCTCCGGGCGTTTTTCACTCTTCACTTTGGCTGTGGAACCTTAAACGTTGAAGTATAAAGGAACTGAACTCTCCACGTCGGGACTGAAAGGCAGCTCTCTAACCAGTTGAGCTAACTGTCCACACTCTTCCTTAGGTTTTCTCAGACTTATTTACACTCTGCGTTGAATAGCATGCCTAAAAATTCACTTCATCCAAGTTTCGAACCCCTGACCTGAGGAACTCCAGTCTTTCTCTTAACCTTGTGAGCTATTTGTCCTCACATGGTGTGTGCCAACCTTTGGAAGTCTTTCAATAATAGAACCCATGACTTCGGAAAAAAATCAGACTGATGAAATATTTTAGAACGTTTGTCCCCAAAAATGGACAACGTTGTTGGTGTAGTGGTTAGTGCTCTTGCCTTTGAAACAAGACTTTCAGGGTTCAAGACCCATTTGGAACAAGTATCTTTCTGGAGTTTTTCATGGTCTCCTTGTGTGTGCGTGGCTTTTCTCCCGTTTCTCTGGCTTCCTCCTACAAATCCATCAATCATCTACCGCTTTGTCCTACACTGGAGGGTTGCGGGGAGTGCTGTGCCAAGCTCAGCTGTCATAGGGTGATAGGCGTGGTTCACCCTGCACTGTTCGCCAGTCCATTCAAACATGCAGTACGGTGATGAGGTAAATTTCTGCTTAAACATTGACTTCATGTAAGATTCGAACCCCTGACCATAGGAATGCCAGTCCACATCTGAACCGTGTGAGCTATTTGTCTTTGCATGCTTTTTCAATCAATTTGGAAGTCTTTCAATAATACAACCCATGGCTTCAAAAAAATGTCAGACTGATGAAATATTGAAGAACGTTTGTCTCCGTATATGGACAACGTGGTTGGTATAGTGGTTAGTGCTCTTACCTTTGAAGCGAGAGGGTCCTAGTTCAAGCCCAGCTTGCAACAAGAGTCTTTGTGCATGGAGTTTTAGAGACTAACAACCTTTCAACACATTTACAAGTGTTTCAATAGCAGATTCACAGAACTCAATTGGTCAATTTAGAGTGACCAATTAACCTCATCGCCATATTGCATGTTGTTGGGAGGAAGCCAGAGAACCCGGCGAAAAGCCACGCACACATGGGGAGAACATGAAAAACTCCACGCATTAGGACACTTGTTCAAACTGGGTCTCGAACCCTGTAAGTCTTGTTTCAAAGGCAAGAGCACTAACCACTACACCAACCACTCTGTCTAATTTTGGGGACAAACGTTCTGAAATATTTCATCAGTCTGACATTTTTTTGAAGCCATGGGTTGTATTATTGAAAGACTTCCAAATTGATTGAAAAAGCATGCAAAGACAAATAGCTCACACGGTTCAGATGTGGACTGGCGTTCCTATGGTCAGGGGTTCGAATCTTACATGAAGTCAATGTTTAAGCAGAAATTTACCTCATCACCGTACTGCATGTTTTGAATGGACTGGCGAACAGTGCAGGGTGAACCACGCCTATCACCCTATGACAGCTGAGCTTGGCACAGCACTCCCCGCAACCCTCCAGTGTCGGACAAAGCGGTAGATGATTGATGGACTGTAGGAGGAAGCCAGAGAAACGGGAGAAAAGCCAGGCACACACAAGGAGAACATGAAAAACTCCAGAAAGATACTTGTTCCAAATGGGTCTTGAACCCTGAAAGTCTTGTTTCAAAGGTAAGAGCACTAACCACTTCACCAACCATGCTGTCTAATTTCGGGGACAAACGTTCTTCAATATTTCATCAGTCTGACATTTTTTGAAGCCATGGGTTGTATTATTGAAAGACTTCCAAATTGATTGAAAAAGCATGCAAAGACAAATAGCTCACACGGTTCAGATGTGGACTGGCGTTCCTATGGTCAGGGGTTCGAATCTTACATGAAGTCAATGTTTAAGCAGAAATTTACCTCATCATCGTACTGCATGTTTTGAATGGACTGGCGAACAGTGCAGGGTGAACCACGCCTATCACCCTATGACAGCTGAGCTTGGCACAGCACTCCCCGCAACCCTCCAGTGTAGGACAAAGCGGTAGATGATTGATGGATTGTAGGAGGAAGCCAGAGAAACGGGAGAAAAGCCACGCACACACAAGGAGAACATGAAAAACTCCAGAAAGATACTTGTTCCAAATGGGTCTTGAACCCTGAAAGTCTTGTTTCAAAGGCAAGAGCACTAACCACTACACCAACAACGTTGTCCATTTTTGGGGACAAACGTTCTAAAATATTTCATCAGTCTGATTTTTTTCTGAAGTCATGGGTTCTATTATTGAAAGACTTCCAAAGGTTGGCACACACCATGTGAGGACAAATAGCTCACAAGGTTAAGAGAAAGACTGGAGTTCCTCAGGTCAGGGGTTCGAAACTTGGATGAAGTGAATTTTTAGGCATGCTATTCAACGCAGAGTGTAAATAAGTCTGAGAAAACCTAAGGAAGAGTGTGGACAGTTAGCTCAACTGGTTAGAAAGCTGCCTTTCAGTCCTGACGTGGAGAGTTCAGTTCCTTTATACTTCAACGTTTAAGGTTCCACAGCCAAAGTGAAGAGTGAAAAACGCCCGGAGCTCCATCCCAAACCTCCAAAGGGTTTGTGGCGTGGTGGGTTGGTTCGCAACCGCGAGGAGGTTGTGCCAGTCCGGCTGTGGCTGGTTCAAATCCAGCATGCTCCGAACACTTGGCCCCGGCGCCGGGGCCAAACTGGGGCCGGGGCTGGGCTGTGCTCCCCCGGCTCCCCACACTGGTAACAACAGGGGGTTATGCCATTTTATTTCACATTTTTCCCCCAGAAAATTCCCAGGAAATCCCATAAAATCACAAAAACAAAATGACAGGGGTCCACTCTCTGGACTGTTGACCACACAGTCGGGGTACCGGTGTCCAGCAACTGATGCTTAAAAATGATCAGCACATCAATTAGACTTCTGTGGGATTAATGTGTGCACATCATTTTTACATTGTTAACAGGTGAAAACTAGGGAGCGCTCAAAGTTACAAAATTCACTCAAAAAATAAAATAATAACACCGTTCAATAAGGACTACAATGTGACATTTATTCATTGATTCAAATTGGAATGAAATACATACACGTCTTATTAAATGTGACATTCATTCATTCAAATACCACAAAACATATCTAATGACTTGACTTTGACATGAATGATGTCATGGTCCTGTGTTGCAGTGCATCATGAATTGATTTAACGTGTCAAAGTCACCCATCAGCATCAAATCAACTGATGATGCACTGCAACACAGGACCATGAAATCATTCATTCAACAGTCAAGTCATTCTATATGTTGTTTTTTACATCAAATTAATTGGTATTTGAATGAATGAATGAATGTCACATTTAATAAGACGTGTATGTATTTCATTCCAATTTGAATCAATGAATGAATGGCACATTGTAGTCATTATTGAATGGTGTATTTATTGATAGAATTTTGTGACTTTGAGTGGTCCCTAGTTTTCACCTGTTAACAATGTAAAAATGATGTGCACACATTAAACTCTCTGTTGACAAGTGCTGTTAACGTCGTCCGTGTGACGTGATGAAATGACAGGTGAAAGAGTCATGGTTTGTTCCATAACAATGTTTTGAACTGATGTTATAAATAAACGTCAAACTTTTTTGTGGATTAGCATTACAAATAAACAAAATAAATGAACCTTTCAGTCCACTAGATGGTGCCAAGTGGTCACTTTCACTGGCACTGTTGTGTCAGTGTATCACAATGTATGATTTTGCAAGTATCGCAATAAATCATATGATGTCTCTGATGATTTAAAAAAAATATATATATAAAGTAGGGATGCAACGATTACAGCATTATTAAACGATAACTAAATGAATTGTCAAATACTTTAATAATGGATTAATTGTTTGTTTTTTATTATAAATGTTGAACATTTTCCGGTTTCATTGTTCCTTGTAACAAAGAAGGAATTAAAACTGAATAATTTTTGGTTGGTGGATAAAAAAAGACATTTGAGAATCATCATTTGACGTGATATTAGCAATAGCAGTAGCAGGTGTAATCTGAACAACTATGATCGGATGACTCGGATCAGATGTTAACAGCAGGTGTGAACAGAGCATCAACAGAACATCTAATAAATGTGTGGATCATTTTTAAGCATCAGTTACCACACATTTGTCCGTGCTGCTCCTCGTCCTCGTCCTCGTCCTCCTCCAGGTCAGCCAGGTCCTCCTGCACCTGCTGCAAACAATGCTGTAGATGAGTTACACTGTAAAGGACTTTAAAAATCCTAAAAACATTTCTAAAATCTCAACATTTAAGGATTCTGATGTATTTAGTGACAGCGCTGGTGAAAGCCTCTTCTTACTCTTCACTGTAAAGTCATGGCTTGGGTTTTTTTTCTCTTATTGCCCTAAATTCTGATGATAATGACCTCATTCAACGATGCTTGAAAACACATGAACTGTGTCTTTAACTGCAGCTGTTTGTAGGTGTTCAGTCATGGGACATGATGAGACAAAGTAGTATCCAGTTTAGAGTGTCCAAATGTGGTCATTGCAGTAAATGAGTGAAGAAATGTGAGTAAAATACATTAAAAGGTTTTTATTGTCAACTATATATTGGTCCATATCAACACGGGCACTTTTATTTATTCTACGAAACCACTGCTCCTGAACAGGTTTTTTTTTTTAAGATATTCTAGATACTAGATACTCAACAGTTTAAATGGTATGTTGACATTTTTTGTTGAGGACATTGTTTGACATTTTGGACAGTTTACTAAATAATCGATATACTCAGTTATATTTACATAAACAGTTCATATTTTAACTTTTTGTTGACATATTATTGGACATTATGGACAGTATGAAGAGGCAGTTGTTGACATCATACTGTATCATGACATATTTGACACAAAGTCAGTTTTTTGAAAACACACACGTACATGGTTAGACGGTGATCGTGTGTTTACTGAGGAGCAGTGACGTCACATTAGCAGCAGTAGCAGGTGTAATCTGAACACGTGTGATCGGATCGCTCAGGTCGGATGTTAACAGCAGGTTTGAACAGAGCGTCAACAGAGAATCTAAGACATGTGTGGCTCACATTTAAGCAGCAGTTACCATGTGTTTAATCCCGCTGCTCCTCGTCCTCTTCCTGTTTCTGTCTCGGCTTGGAAGAAGCTCCGACAAGGGAAGTGGAACATTCCACATAGCTCGACACAGAGGGGAGGAGTGGAATGTACCAAGTCACGGAAAGTACACAAAGGCTTTTAAATCAGTGTGTCTTTGCGCAGGAGCAGCTCCACCTGTGATTAATCAACGTTCATGTCCTCGCTCAGAGCCGGCCCTGGGCATAGGCAGTATAGGCAAATGCTAGGGGCGCCGTCATCCGCAGGGGGCGCCGAAAACGGATGAAAAAAAAAAAATTATTATTTTTTTTTTAATTATACTTTTTTTTTTTTTAGCAGTGCCATTATTACTATTATTTCGAAATATTATATAAGCCCACAGCGACATAAAGTCATAGCAAAGATTAAATAATGCATCGTAGTTACCGTTGTTGGATGTTGGAGCAGAGTGTTAGCTTGCTAGCTTACTTCAGACGATAGCAACATTGTTTAATAATCAATAAATAGCTGAGTCGACGTGTGTTAATGTTACTCCACCTTAAATTCATCAGGGACGTTTGGAAACTTAACATTAGGCCTGTTCAGGTGTTATTTTACAGGTGTCTTTCCTGCTTGTATGTCAGTTAAAATGCTTAAAGTTGTCCATCCCCTTTGTAATAGGGTGGTTGTAAGCCTTTGGTTTTATGTGTCACAGTTTATGTTTGTTAAAGTTTACATCAGTGTTAAAGTGCAGTTAAAGTGTATTACTGTTAATATTGCATACCTTAGCTTTCCCATATCATTCATAGGCTATATATACATATATATTCATTTCACTGCACTTTACTGGTTTTTGCACTCTGGTTAGACTGAATTGCATTGCAATGACAATAAAGTTGACAAACGTTCTGAAATATTTCATCAGTCTGACATTTTTTTGAAGTCATGGACTTTATTATTGAAAGACTTCCAAATTGTGCGAAAAGTTTGCAAAGACCAATAGCTCACACGTTTCAGACTTGGGCTGGCGTTCCTGTGGTCAGGGGTTCGAATCTTACATGAAGTCATTGTTTAAGCGGAAATTTACCTCATCACTGTACTGCGTGTTTGAATGGACTGGCGAACAGTCCAGGGTGAACCCCGCCTATGACCCTATGACAGCTGAGCTTGGCACAGCAGCCCCCACGACCCTCCAGTGGAGGACAAAGTGGTAGATGATTGATGGACTGTGGGAGGAGGCCAGAGAACCCGGAGAAAAGCTGCGCACACACAAGGAGAACATGAAAAACTCCAGAAAGATGCTTGTTCCATATGGGTCTCGAACCGAGGTCTTCTTGTTTCAAAGGCAAGAGCACTAACCACTACACCAACCACGCTGTCCATGATGAGGGACAGATGTTGTATTTCATAAGGCTGAGGTCTGTGAAGTCATGAGTTCTATTATTGAAAGACTTCCAAATTGGACAAAAAAAGCATACAAGGACAACTAGCTCACATGGTTTGGACATGTCATGTTCATGTTCACATGTCGTTCCTATGGTCAGGGGTTCGAATCTTACCTGAAGTGGAAATTTACCTCATCACTGTATTGCATGTTTTGAATGGACTGGCCAACAGTCCAGGGTGAACACAGCCTATCACCCTATGACAGTTGAGCTTGGCACAGCAGCCCCCACGACACAGTGGTAGATGATTGATGGACTGTGGGAGGAAGCCCGACAATGTGTAGAAAAGCCACATTCTCACACGGGGAGAACATGAAAAACTCCACAAAGATCGTTGTTCCAACTGGGTCTGGAACCCAGGTCTTCTTGTTTCAAAGGCAAGAGCACTAACCACTGCACCAACTGTTTGGGCTATTAAGGAGGACATGTATCGTTAAATACCTCATTAGTCTGAGGTCTTTCTGAAGTCATGTTTGTGCTTATCTGTTATTGAAAGTCGTCCAACGTTGAAGAAGAAGTGTGTGAGTACAAATAGCTCACGTGGTTCAGACAAAGACTGGAGTTCCTGACTCAAAAACGCCCGGAGCTCCTTCCCAAATCTCAAAAGGGTTCGTGGCGTGGTGGATTGGTTCGCAACCGCAAGGTTGTGCCAGTCCGGCTGTGGCTGGTTCAAATCCAGCACGCTGCGAACACTTGGCCCCGGCACCGGGGTCTGACTGGGGCCGGGGCTGGGCTGTGCTCCCCTGGCCCCCCGCAGAGACAGCAGGGGGTTATACCATTTTATTTCACATTTTTGGCCAAAAAAATGACAAAAAAATTATAATAATGATAGGGGTTCACTCCCTTGACTGTTGACCACACAGTTGTGTCCAGTAACTGCTGCTTAAAAATGATGAGCACATGAATGAGACTTCTGTGTGATTAACGTGTTCACATCATTTTTACATTGTTAACAAGTGAAAACTGGACGAGTCAAAGTGGCAACATTAAATCAATAAATACACCATTAAATAATGACTCACATGTGTCTCACATTCATTCATTCACATTGGAATTAAATACATAAATGTCTCATTATTAAATGTGTCATTCATTCATTCATTCAAATACCAAATTCATTTGATGTAAAAACAACATATAGAATGACACACATCATTATTTCATAGTGTATTTATTGATTGAATGTTGCCACTTTGACTCGTCCACAGTATTCACTGGTTAACAATGTAAAAAATAATGTGAACACATTAAACCAGGGGTGTCAAACTCAAATACAGAGTGGGCCAAAATTTAAAACTGAACAAAGCCGCGGGCCAAGGTTGAACAAATTAACCTTTTAATAGGGACCCAAACAAGTTTTGCATTGAATATTGAACAAGCAAGGCTTATATAACTTTATAGTGACATGCAAAATTGAGTTTCAAATAATAATAATAATAATTAAAAAATATCAATGGCATATCAAATAAAATTTAAATAAAAATTTAATGCACCCTAAATTCAGGATAAGCGGTAGATAATGGATGGATAAAAATTGAATGCCTCTTTTCTATTTGCAGCCTTCTGAGGTAAATATCAAAATAAACTTTTTCCACAGGCTAATAATACATTTGAAAATAAAATAACAATAATGAATGAATCAAACATTCAAGCCTTGAAGTAGCAAGAGAAAGTGCATGAATAAAACGTTAATTATTGCTCAGTTTGCTACACTGATTTGTTTTAACACTGAATATGGAACAAGCAACGCTTATATAACTTAACAGTGCAAAATCAACTTTCAAAAAACAAACGAAAAAACATCAATGGCATATTAAATAAAATTTAGATAAAAAATTGAATGCCTCTTTTCTATTTGCAGCCTTCTGAGGTAAATATCAACATTCACTTTTTCCACACGCTAATAAATTTGAAAATAAAATACCAATGAATAAATCAACCATTCAGGCCTGACACAGAGGAGAGAGCATGGCTGGCGCGCCAAAACAACAGCAGAGCATTATGGGATTTGTAGTATTAGCGGTGAATGCGGTGTTACAGCGGCGGTGCCGCTGTATAATACCGGCGGGCCAGCTCTAATGTTAATTTGATATTGCCTCAAGGGCCAAATGAAATTACACGGCGGGCCAAATTTGGCCCGCGGGCCAGAGTTTGACACCCATGCATTAAACAGAGGCTCTGTTGACAAGTGCTGTTAACGTCCGTGTGAGGGGATGAAATCACAGGTGAAAGAGTGATGGTTTGCTCCAGAAAGTGTGCTAAACACAAGTTTAAATGCGACGAGTCTCTGATGCGTCTCCAGTGTCTGATGTGAAACTGCGTCGATACAATAGTGCGACTTTTCCAGCTAATGTTGTTGTGGTTGCTACGGTTACACACAGGATGTGACGCTGTTTGAGAGAATTATTAGTAGAAAAACTAATACAGTGAAATATGGCGTATTCTTTTTTTTAGTGTATAGTTTTTTTTAACTGATGTTACAAATAAACGTCATTAAAAATTATTTTAATTAAATAAATGAACATTTCAGTCCACTAGGTGCTGCCAAGTGCTCACTTTCACGAGCGCTGTTGTCTAAGTATATCTCATGGTGTCTGTGATGATTATTTAAAAAAATATAAAACAAGTAGAGATGCAACGATTACTGCATAATTAAACCATTACTAAATTAATTGTCAAATACCTTTAATAATCTATGAATTGTTTTTTGTTTTATTACAAATGTTGAACATTTTCCGGTTTCTTTGTTCCTTTTAATAAAGAAAGTGAAATGAAAGGTGTGTGTGTTTACATGTGGAGCAGTGACGTCACATTAGCATTAGCAGGTGTAATCTGAACACCTGTGATCGGATCCCTCAGGTCAGATGTTAACAGCAGGTGTGAACAGAGCGTCAACAGAACATCTAAGAAATGTGCGGATCATTTTTAAGCAGCAGTTACCACACACCTGTCCCCGCTGCTCCTCGTCCTCCTCCTGGTCCTGGTCCTGATCCTGGCTCCGGCTCCTGGTCCTGGTCCTGTTCCAAACAAAGTTGTAGATCAGTTACAAAGACTTTAAAAATCCTGAAAACATTTGTAAAATCTCAATATTTAACAGAGGTTTCTGACGTATTTAGTGACGGCTGTGAATGGAATCACTTGAAAACACATGAACTGTGCCTTTAACGGCAGCTGTTTGCAGGTCTTCAGTCAGAGGACATGATGAGACAAAGCAGTGTCCACTTTAAAGTGTTCAAATGTGCTCACTGCAGTAAATGAGTGAAGAAATGTGAGGAAAACACAGAAAAACCTTTTTATTGTCAACTATATATTGATCCATATCAACAAGGACACTTTTATTTTGAAATTCTGCTAAACCACTGCTCGTCAACAGTTTTTTTTACTTAATCTGCCCCCTACTGGCCAGACTAGATACTCATTCTAAACAGTTTTAATGGTATAGTGAATTTTTTTTGTTGATGTACTATATTTGGACATTTTTGACAGTTTACTAATAATGAAGATATTTTTTTAGGACATACTATACTAGGACACTTTTAGACAGTTCATAGTTAAACCTTTACACCACTATAAATACATGAGTAACTTTTTGGATCTTTTTGTATTTTTTTTTTAACGTACTTTTACTTTTTCTTGAGTATATATTTGAAGAAAGAACGTTACTTTTACGCCGTTCCATTTGGCAAAGTGACGGTCGTTACGTAATTTTTTAAAAATCTTTTTTTATTACATGCGCAATCTATTTCTCTTCCTATTTTAAAGGCTGTATTTATTGTTTTATTTAGAATATTATTATTTAACATTTGAAAACATTGTTGTTTTATATTATGTTGTGTCTATTTTGTACTATTTGTGTTGCGCTGAATATTTCAAAAATAAATCCGGAGAAACTCAGTACTTGAGTCGTCTTTTTACTCTTAGAGTATTTTTATTTTATTTTTACTTCTACTTGAGTAATTATTATCTTACAGTAACAGTACTTTTACTTGAGTCATTTATTTGGCTTCTCTACCCACCTCTGCATATTATACAAGGACATTTTGGACAGTTGTTGACAGTATGACGTCATACTACATAATGACATATCTGACACTGAGTCACTTTTTTGAAAACATGTACGTGTGTTTAGTGCGGAGCAGGACGTCACATTAGCAGCAGCTAACCTGCTACTGGCCAGACTAGATACTCATTCTGAACAGTTTTAATGGTCTATTGACAGTTTGTGTTGAGGACATTCTTTGACATATGTGGACAATTTAAACTTAAATTTAAACGTTTTTGAGGACATACTACACTCGGAAACGACATATTTGGACAGCTCTGACGACATACTGTCACATTGACAACACACGTGTGTTTGCTGCGGAGCAGTGACGTCACGTTAGCATTAGCAGCTGTAACCTGAACACCTGTGGTCGGATGTGAACAGAGCGTCAACAGAGAATCTAAGAAATGTGTGGATCATTTTAAACAGCAGTTACCACGTTTGTTCACATGATTGTCCACATGTTAGTTCCCGCTGCTTCTCGTTTCTGTCTCTGCGCAGAAGAAGCTCCGCCTCCGACAAAGGAAGTGGAACATTCCAAATAGATCGACACAGAGGGGGGGAGTGGAATGTACCAAGTCACGGAAACTACATAAAGGCTTTTAAATCAGTGTGTGTTTGTGCAGGAGCAGCTCCACCCAGTGCTGGCCCTGAGTAATTTGGTGCCCTAGGCAAGATTTTAGTTGGCGCCCCCTTGCATCGCAGCAGTCAATTTCACAATCAACTTTCATACAATCACACAGAAACTGCATGTGTGTATTCAAGATTTTATTTCTTTGAGTAAAAAATATCACACCAAATAAAAACTAAAGAAAGAAACAAGTGATCAAATTAAAAAGTGTCACTGGGCTGTGCAGAGGTAGATGGGACAGCAGCACCTGATGCTGTGTCACTGGGGGTGGTACTGAAATATTTTAAAAGTGCATCTGAAGAGAGAAGAGAAGTATATGTGACGACTGCATGTTACATTTTAATAAAAAAACAGATGCTTGGTGTGCTATACATGAGACTAATATAGACTAATAATGAAAATGTGATGAGATTCATTCAACTTTATTGTCATTGCAATGCAATTCAGTCTAACCAGAGTGCAAAAACCAGTAAAGTGCAGTGAAATGAATATATATGTATATATAGCCTATGAATGATATGGGAAAGCTAAGGTATGAAATATTAACAGTAATACACTTTAACTGCACTTTAACACTGATGTAAACTTTAACAAACATAAACTGTGACACATAAAACCAAAGGCTTACAACCACCCTATTACAAAGGGGATGGACAACTTAAAGCATTTTAACTGACATACAAGCAGGAAAGACACCTGTAAAATAACACCTGAACAGGCCTAATGTTAAGTTTCCAAACGTCCCTGATGAATTTAAGGTGGAGTAACATTAACACACGTCGACTCAGCTATTTATTGATTATTAAACAATGTTGCTATCGTCTGAAGTAAGCTAGCAAGCTAACACTCTGCTCCAACATCCAACAACGGTAACTACGATGCATTATTTAATAATCTTTGCTATGACTTTATGTCGCTGTGGGCTTATATAATATTTCGAAATAATAGTAATAATGGCACTGGTAAAAAAAAAAAAAAAAAAGTATTTATAATTAAAAAAAAATAAAATTTTTAAAAATATTTTTTTTTTTTCCTCCGTTTTCGGCGCCCCCTGCGGATGACGGCGCCCCTAGCATTTGCCTATACTGCCTATGCCCAGGGCCGGCTCTGTTGGACGACATACTATACTATGAGTTTTTTAAATGATTTTGGACGACATACTATACTATGACGTTTTTGACATATTTTGGACGACATACTATACAATGACTTTTTTGGACGACATACTATGCTATGACTTTTTTGGACGACATACTATACTATGACTTTTTTGGACGACATACTATACTATGACGTTTTTGGACGACATACTATACTATGAGTTTTTTGACGACATACTATACTATGACGTTTTTGACATATTTTGGACGACATACTATACTATGACTTTTTTGACGACATACTATACTATGACTTTTTTGGACGACATACTATACTATGACTTTTTTACTGATTTTGGACGACATACTATACTGTAACAGGTAATGACTGGACCCAATTGCAGCACAAACAAGCAGGTTTACATGAACAGTCTTTACTTGACACCAAGAGCAGAGCAGGTGGGTAAGGCAGGATTTGAACCCGGGTGTTCCAGATGCCAGGCGCGCTAGTTAGCTGAGGGCCACAGAACAGGTAAGAGATTTGGGAATCGTGAGCAGATACAGGCTGAGTGCCACTCAGCCATAGGCAGACGAATAGCAGTAAACAGGCAGGCAGAGCTCGTAGTCAGGGACAGAAGGCAGGTGGGTTTACAGAGGCTGAGGCGTGAAACAAAGAACAGGGGCAGATCAGGTCGATACCAGGTAAGCTGTCCGGGAATGATCGCTGGAGAGTCAGGCATGAGAGCGAAGACAATCTGGCAAAGAGTGAGTGGAGGGAAGCTGCATTTATACTGGCTTGATTTTTGACTGATTTTGGACGACATACTATACTGTGACTTTTTTGACCGATTTTTTTGGGCGATTACTTTTTTTGGGCGATGTCGTCCAAAATCACCCAAAAAGTCATAGTACAGTATGCCGTCCAAAATCAGTCAAAAAAGTCTTAGTATAGTATGTCGTCCAAAATCGGTCAAAAAAGAGATAGTATAGTATGTCGTCCAAAATTGGTCAAAAACGTCATGGTATAGCATGTCGTCCAAAATCAGTCAAAAACATCATAGTATAGTATGTCTTCCAAAATCGGTCAAAAAAGTCATAGTATAGTATGTCCTCCAAAATCAGTCAAAAAAGTCATAGTATAGTATGTCGTCCAAAATATGTCAAAAAGTCATAGTAAAGTATGTCGTCCAAAATATGTCAAAAAAGTCATAGTATAGTATGTCGTCCAAAATATGTCAAAAAAGTCATAGTATAATATGTCGTCCAAAATCAGTCAAAAAAGTCATATGTCGTCCAAAAAATATGTCAGAAAAGTCATAGTATAGTATGTCGTCCAAAATGAGTCAAAAAAGTCATAGTATAGTATGTCGTCAAAAATCAGTCAAGAAAGTTGTACTATGGTATGTCGTCAAAAATCAGTCAAAAAAGTCATTGTATAGTATGTCGACCATAATATGTCAAAAAAGTCATAGTATAGTATGTCGTCCAAAATCGGTCAAAAAAGTCATAGTATAGTATGTCCTCCAAAATCAGTCAAAAACGTCATAGTATAGTATGTCCTCCAAAATCAGTCAAAAAAGTCATAGTATAGTATGTCGTCCAAAATATGTCAAAAAGTCATAGTAAAGTATGTCGTCCAAAATATGTCAAAAAAGTCATAGTATAGTATGTCGTCCAAAATATGTCAAAAAAGTCATAGTATAGTATGTCGTCCAAAATCAGTCAAAAAAGTCATATGTCGTCCAAAAAATATGTCAGAAAAGTCATAGTATAGTATGTCGTCCAAAATGAGTCAAAAAAGTCATAGTATAGTATGTCGTCAAAAATCAGTCAAGAAAGTTGTACTATGGTATGTTGTCAAAAATCAGTCAAAAAAGTCATTGTATAGTATGTCGACCATAATATGTCAAAAAAGTCATAGTATAGTATGTCATCCAAAATATGTCAAAAAAGTTATAGTATAGTATGTTGTCCAAAATATGTCAAAAAAGTCATAGTATAGTATGTCGTCCAAAATCAGTCAAAAAAGTCATAGTATAGTATGTCGTCCAAAATATGTCAAAAAAGTCATCATATAGTATGTCGTCCAAAAAATGTCAGAAAAGTCATAGTATAGTATGTCGTCCAAAATCAGTCAAAAAAGTCATAGTATAGTATGTTGTCCATAATATGTCAAAAAAGTCATAGTATCGTATGTCGTCCAAAATCAGTCAAAAAAGTCATAGTATAGTATGTCGTCCAAAATATGTCAAAAAAGTCATACTATAGTATGTCGTCCAAAATATGTCAAAAAAGTCAAAGTAAAGTATGTCGTCCAAAATATGTCAAAAAAGTCATAGTATAGTATGTTGTCCAAAATATGTCAAAAAAGTCATAGTATAGTATGTCGTCCAAAATCAGTCAAAAAAGTCATAGTATATAGTATGTCTTCCAAAATCGGTCAAAAAAGTCATAGTATAGCATGTCGTCCAAAATATGTCAAAAAAGTCATAGTATAGTATGTCGTCCAAAATATGTCAAAAAGGTCATAGTATAGTATGTCGTCCAAAATATGTCAAAAAAGTCATAGTACAGTATGTTGTCAAAAATCAGTCAAAAAAGTCATAGTATAGTATGTCGTCAAAAATCAGTAAAAAAAAGTCAAACTCTAGTATGTCGTCCAAAATAAGTCAAAAAAGTCAAACTCTAGTTTGTGGTCCAAAATCACCCAAAAAAGTCATAGTATAGTATGTCGTCCAAAATCAATCAAAAAAGTCATAGTATAGTATGTCATCAAAAATAAGTCAAAAAAGTCAAACTCTAGTTTGTGGTCCAAAATCACCCAAACAAGTCATTGTATAGTATGTCGTCCAAAATCAATCAAAAAAGTCATAGTATAGTATGTCGTCCAAAATATGTCAAAAAAGTCATAGTATAGTATGTCGTCCAAAATATGTCAAAAAAGTCATAGTATAGTATGTCGTCCAAAATCAGTCAAAAAAGTCATATGTCGTCCAAAAAATATGTCAGAAAAGTCATAGTATAGTATGTCGTCCAAAATGAGTCAAAAAAGTCATAGTATAGTATGTCGTCAAAAATCAGTCAAGAAAGTTGTACTATGGTATGTCGTCAAAAATCAGTCAAAAAAGTCATTGTATAGTATGTCGACCATAATATGTCAAAAAAGTCATAGTATAGTATGTCGTCCAAAATCAGTCAAAAAAGTCATAGTATAGTATGTCGTCCAAAATATGTCAAAAAAGTCATCATATAGTAAGTCGTCCAAAAAATGTCAGAAAAGTCATAGTATAGTATGTCGTCCAAAATCAGTCAAAAAAGTCATAGTATAGTATGTTGTCCATAATATGTCAAAAAAGTCATAGTATCGTATGTCGCCCAAAATCAGTCAAAAAAGTCATAGTATAGTATGTCGTCCAAAATATGTCAAAAAAGTCATACTATAGTATGTCGTCCAAAATCAGTCAAAAAAGTCATAGTATAGTATGTCGTCCAAAATATGTCAAAAAAGTCATACTATAGTATGTCGTCCAAAATATGTCAAAAAAGTCAAAGTAAAGTATGTCGTCCAAAATATGTCAAAAAAGTCATAGTATAGTATGTCGTCCAAAATATGTCAAAACAGTCATACTATAGTATGTCGTCCAAAATATGTCAAAAAAGTCATAGTATAGTATGTCGTCCAAAATATGTCAAAACAGTCATAGTATTGTATGTCTTCCAAAATCGGTCAAAAAAGTCATAGTATAGTATGTCGTCCAAAATATGTCAAAACAGTCATAGTATAGTATGTCTTCCAAAATCGGTCAAAAAAGTCATAGTATAGTATGTCGTCCAAAATATGTCAAAAAAGTCATGGTATAGTATGTCGTCCGAAATATGTCAAAAAAGTCATAGTATAGTATGTCGTCCAAAATATGTCAAAAAAGTCATAGTATAGTATGTCGTCCAAAATATGTCAAAAAAGTCATAGTACAGTATGTCGTCAAAAATCAGTCAAAAAAGTCATAGTATAGTATGTCGTCAAAAATCAGTAAAAAAAAGTCAAACTCTAGTATGTCGTCCAAAATAAGTCAAAAAAGTCAAACTCTAGTTTGTGGTCCAAAATCACCCAAAAAAGTCATAGTATAGTATGTCGTCCAAAATCAATCAAAAAAGTCATAGTATAGTATGTCATCAAAAATAAGTCAAAAAAGTCAAACTCTAGTTTGTGGTCCAAAATCACCCAAACAAGTCATTGTATAGTATGTCGTCCAAAATCAATCAAAAAAGTCATAGTATAGTATGTCGTCCAAAATATGTCAAAAAAGTCATAGTATAGTATGTCATCAAAAATCAGTAAAAAAAGTCAAACTCTAGTATGTCGTCCAAAATCACCCAAAAAAGTCATATTATAGTATGTCGTGCAAAATCAGTCAAAAAAAGTTGCTGGCGGGTGGCGGTGCCCCCACCAGCGGCCGCCGGTCATGTTGAGCACCGGCCCCTGCATCGGCACCAGCCACCGCCATCAGCCGGCTTCTTGTTTTTACAGAGATTTAGGTATTTTCCCTTGCAGGCATATCAGTTTGAAAACTACATTTGGTCATTGCCGTTACTCTGCAGAGCAAGAGCCGGTTAGCGTAACTGTTAGCAAAGATGGTGGACACCGTGTTTACATTCTGGGAATAAAGTCTCGTCTATGGGTGAGTCTAAAACTGGCGTTGTAGTTTCAAACCTTGAATGACTTTTTTGACGGAAAATTGGAAAGGGAAAAACAGATTTTTTAGAACACAGTAGAAAACTGAGGGAGGGAACAACAATTTTTAAAAAATACTACTGCTATTCTAGCAATACAAAGCCACATGCAAATAGGTGGACTATCCCTTTAAGAATAAAAAAAGAAAAGGACAAAAGTCCATCAGAGCAGTGATGAAGGAAATATGTTGACCTGACAAGTTTTAAAAAAAGTGCAACGTAAGCTCATTCATAGTTTTTTGGGGGTAAAAACTGTCAATGTCCCACTCACAGTGATCAATAATTCATGCTTTCCAGTAGCTGAATGAAAATAAAGGTGACAGTTCTAACTTTCCTGTTAAAAGGTTGAAGTTAGATTAGGTGTTTTTTTTTTTTTTGCAGATCTTTGCACAGATTTGCAGACATGAACTGAGATGGAAAATAAATATCTTTTATCATGAGGACATCATGAGGACATTTTGGCTGGTCCTCACAAATTTAAAGGTCTTTTTGAAGGTTAAGACCTGGTTTTTGGGTTAGGGTTAGAATTAGATATATGTTAAGATTAGTTTAAGGGTTAGGGTTAGGAATTTAGTTGTTATGGTTAAGGTTCGGGTAAAGGGGGCAAGGAATGAATTACTCTTCAAACCCTTATCTACTATACTACTTGATACCATGTCATGCCATGCCTTGCCATACTATACTACACTATACCATACCATGCAATAATATACTATACTATACTAAACTATGCTATGCCATGCTATGCTATAATATACTACGCTACCATATTATACTATGCTATACTGTACTGTACTGTTCTATACCTGACCATGACCTGAGTATGTCACAGGTGGATATTCAGTCACAGGTTTTCTGGAACTGAAAAACATAGTAATTCACATTATTATTATTAGTAGTTTTCAGAAATTCATCCTGTGGTTCTGGCCCACAGTCCGTACGTTAGCCTTTGATGATAACCTTTACTTGAGTATTGTTATACTATTATTGGATCAGTGAGTTGATTATCTCTGTCTGTCACTGTCACTTCTCACACAAGTTATCAACACCCTGACAAAAATGTCAAAAATCCTGCCTCCCTCACCCTCCACCATCACACCCCCCTCTCCCTCTGATCTTCATTGGAGGCGATATCCAAAGTGGGAGGGGCCACTCTTTTTTTTTCCTGTCGGCTTTGCTCATAGATTGGTATAAGACCCCCCCTGTAAGACTGCGATCACATCGGGGGGAAAGCAGTCATTGTGTTTCCTTCACTCGCTTCAGACAGAGACGCTCCAAAAATGCAGCGGCTACTCATGTTCACTCTGCTGGCATCATCATCTTTACTGTGGACAGTCTGCACTGGAGCAGGTGAGTGTCCTGTCATTCATTCATAACTGGATAGAATTATTATTTAATCATTCATTTATTTACGTGACAAGGTGCCTCTATTTTCATTTTAGACGGTTTGTCTGATCCCAGATTATTCAATGAAGAAAAAAATAACATAAAAGGCGGACATTTTTTATCAGAAATTTACCTTATGAAAGGGAAAGACCTGTTATTATTATTGATTATTATAAATATTGATATTATTATTGATTATTATCCCGGGGTCAAGATATGAAAGTGTGAATTGATTTCCATTCGAAAACGGATGTTTTCATTTATAAATATACATTTCAGATCAGAGAGCTGTTTTTTTCAGAGGCATTATTCAGTTAGAAAGTTGATATGGAGAGAGAGAGAGAGAGAGAGAGAGAGAGAAAGAGAGAGAGAGAGAGAGAGAGAGAGAGAGAGAGACTTACTTTGCTATTTGGAGACGTTTCCCAAAATGAAAGGAACCCCCTCTCTCTCTCCGCATCATAACAGCACCAAACACGTTCCTGCGTGACGTGACCGCTTCCACCTGCTCAGTCCATCATCGTGTTTTGCTGCGTGTCATCCTCCGCACCTTGCACGCACGCACACACACACACATACACACTGAGCCTCCTGCGCACGAGACCGATTGGATGCAGAGAGAGAGGGAGAGAGAGACAGAGGGAGAGAGACACCTGCTCTCAGATCCACACACTGACAGTCGTTTGCGTCAGTGAAGGTGTTGCCGCAGAGAAGAAGCGTCAGTGTCTCCAAATAAAAACCGCAGCTCATTAATTCAGTGTAAAAGGTTCAGAAACCACGATGACAACAAGGATAACAACAGATAAACACATATTTATTCAGCGTCATCATCATCATCATCATCACCAGTCACATCATAACTAATGAGCCACGAACACAGCATTTCTATTCACCGACAATATTAGAATATGAAATCAGTGATTTGTTGAATCACTGTATATTATTCATGGTTTTGAAGAAAAGGCTTTCTTCATTCACAACATTACCAATGCAACGTCTTGACTTGAGCAAGTTTGGAAAAAAATGACTCAGATCAATCAATCACAACATGAATCATTTCTTTTATTAGTATTCTTATCATTATTATTATTATTTTACAGTGGAAAAAATATTTGAAACTGAATCGGAGGTCATAAAAATGTCAAATGACATGTATTTATTATACACACACACACACATAAATGTAAATATATATAAAAAAAACTTCCTGAACTGTTGTTTTTGATCAACACTATCAGCCGTATATGGTTAGTGTTAGTGTTAGGGTTATAATACTGCGACTTCCTCCCACAGTCCAAACACATGCAGATAGGGACTATAGGTTAAGACCAGGGGTGAGAATGAATGTGAATGTGTGACATATGCATGATTACATTACATTACATTACATTACATTACATTACATTACATTACATGATGTACAACAGACCACAAACTAAACAAACTTAACATCTGTTGAAAACTGAAGGCTACATAGTTTATCCAACACACTAGGAAGGGAAGGATAAGGTGCCACATTTTACGCACTGTACCTTTAACACAGCGCGGATCCCGTGGATGCGCTGCTTATTTCATTCACTGCTGAGAGAGATGGAGAGAGAGAGAGAGAGTGGAAGCTGTGGACAGGTGTGTGTGACTCCAGACGCACAGACGCTCGTGGGTTAAATGTGGTTTTATCTCAGGTTTGTGTTGAAGAGAAAAGTTGTGGCTGCGGTCCGAAATTCTAGAAGTGAACTGGTTGTGCACGTGAGTAGCGCACAAATAACACTCTCGAGGACTCTCGTGGAGGTGGTCGTGGCCTCCGCGTTCGTTACGCTGACTTTTTCGTCTTTATCTCGTCACTTTTCCTCAGTGAGATCCATTCACTGCTCGCACTCTTCATTATTTCCTCTGCGCTGCGCTGCTGGGCACAACCGAGCGCTGATTGGTCGAGATTTATGCGGACAGAGATGTGATTGGCTGTGATGAGCAGCCACATACACGTGACTATGTGAGATTTATTTAGAGACAGCATGAAGTTGTTGTTTTTATTATTATTATTTTATTGTATTATTATTGTTTACCTCAGTTAATCACCACTGAAACACCACCAAAATATTTTATTTAGTTTTAATTTTAGTTTTAGGGGAGACAGACAGACAGACAGATAGATAGATAGATAGATCGAGATAGTTCAACTATGTGGTGGATAAATGTGTATATTTATCACAATTAAAATAATAAAAAAAAGCAAATACATAAATATCAAAAACAGACATTTTAACTTGATATTAAGTGGACGGCCACATGAAATAGATGGGGGGGGGGGCACATTTGGCCCACAGGACCGAAGTTTGAGGCCTCTGATCTACACAGTGTGAGAAGTGAGTCTGAAATCAACAGTATTATCATTATTATTAGGCCCCGAGGACTCCCAGTGTTGTGAAGACCTATTGGAATTCCTGGGAATAAAAATAACAGTTTTTTTATGTATTAAAGATTGGTGAAAAACAGACAAAATTCAGAGATGGTGAAACATTTTATAAAATAAGGGAAATACGTAAAAGTGTTGCAAAATTGCTCACAAGCCAAAGGTGAAACCTAGTAGAACAAAGCTGAAACTAAGTTGCACCAAGTTCCATGAAACTTGGTGGAAACAGCCCAGGACAAGCAAAAAAGTCTATTGGGACCATGGCCTCAACTCAATAGGAAGCCATTTTAAATGTGGCGCCCTTTTATTATCTATTTGCACGTTTTGTAAACGAACAAACTCGCCTGAGCACGTTAATCATAGCAACATGAAGAATGTGTCAGTTTGTACTACACGCATTAAAAAATGAACAGTTATCAAAAAGTCTTGCAGATTCAAAAGGGGCGTGGCCCCAGCAACCATTGGAATTTTGGCGAATTTCAACCATTCGCCACGAAACAGGTAGTGCCCTGTAACTTTGGCATAGATTGACCAATAGGCTCGAAACTTGACACATGAGGCAGCGCAGCGGCTGCAAGTGCTGTACAATGATGTATTTTTATTGATCTCTTTTTTTACTGCTTGTTCACACTGCATCCTGCTGCAATAAACATGCCATTAACAAGCACTGATATGACGGTACCGGTGATTGCATTGTGAGCACAACCCCCCCTGCTTTATTTATTTTCAGTTCCCATTATCATGCCAGAGCAGGAGGAAAAGTCTAACCAACACGGCAAAGGAAAAAAAAACACTGACACTTCCTTCACGAACTCCAGGACAAGTCCTCAAACAATTGTACTAACAGAGTGGGAAACCCTCCCCATCTTTTTTCTCTTTTTTGAATGGTATGTGTGTTTTTCATAAATATTTGATTTGTGAGAAAGCTGCACATATTTGTTTCTGAGAACCAGTTGGAAACATGCAAACCAATTGTGAAATATTAATAACCCCCCCCAGACAAACATGTGAGAACGGGACCTCACTGATGCTGAAGATTGTCTCTGTGTTTATTATGATAGTATGGAAACACCAGGGTTTCTGTAAATAAGAAGACAGTTCCTGTGTTTTGGAGGCGAGAACAATTCACTGTTTGCACCAATGAAAAAATAATAAACTGTCTAATGAAACGGCACATTTGTAGATAAACATCAAATTGAACTGGACAGTTGCGAGCACCACAATCGCACGAAATTTGATTTCAGTATCAAAACTTGCATTCAATTTAGTCTTTGACTTGACAAAATGGATTTTATTTTTCTGTTTCAGATTGGTGCTATCAGTCCCAGTTCACATGTGATCATCAGTGCAACGGTAAGTTTATTCATTACAGAATTTATTCTAACAATAATAATAATAACACTGTATTTTTAAAACCACTGAGATGCTTGTTTGACAGTTTTTTCACACTGCGACTACAGTTTCAAAGAGCTTTTTTTTTTTTTTATCCAAAAAGGGAAATATATAGCTTTGAATTTAGCTTTTGTAAGCAAGAACATTTCTGAGAGTTAACCTTTTAACTGCCTAAAAAATTACATCATATGACCTGCAAAGTATTGTTCCCTGTGGGACTCCACATGTGAAAGTAAAACCCCAGACAACAGTCAGTCCAACCTGTTTAACGCGGATATGTCCTTGTTTTAGCACCTGAGAAGTGGAGCCATGCCAACAGCAACTGTGCAGGAAAACGACAGTCTCCCATCAATGTTGTCACCAGAAAGACTGTGAAAGACGAGCGTCTGACTCCTTTCAAGTTCAGCAACTACCAGGAGATCTTCAGAGGCACTATCAAGAACAACGGCCATTCGGGTACCAGTATTTTCCACAAATCACCTAACAGCCATTAACTGGTGCTAAGAAGCTGTTGCTTGAACTCCTCGTGTCTGATGTGCAGTGTGTTGTTGTGTCTCCACCAGTTCAGGTCACAGTTCCTGATCACCGCACCATCTCAGGTGGAGGCTTGCCGGACAGCTACAAGGCTGTACAGTTCCACTTCCACTGGGGAATTAATGGAGGGCCTGGCTCTGAACATACCATCGATGGAGAGCAGTATCCAATGGAGGTATCTTTAGCTGCCTGTACAAAACACACACACACACACGCACACATACTCTGTTTTTGACCATATTGCTGTCTGGGTAAATAATATATTAAAAAAAATGTGTATATACATAACAATGCAGTGAAAATAAAGGACTATATATATCAAAAAGTACTTTGAATAATCAATTCATTAAGTTGAATATATAGTACCTTATATTTGATAAGAAATAAACTCTTTGTTCAAACCTCTCAGCTCCAAGTCACTAACATCTTTGTGAGCAACTACTCACAAATATAAGATTCATTCTTAGTAATGTTGTTGTAGTGACAGCAGTAAATGGAGTATCTGCTGAGGGACTATTTTGAGCAGCGGATTTGACACATTAGTGTCATTAGAGACTATTTATGGAAAGAGAACAGCCTCTGAAGATGTGACTTCATTATAATGATGATAATGTAAGTGTAAAACTGTGGCACCCTGGTGTGTTGTTAGACAACAGTGAAGCTCATTGCATAGCAGGTTTTGGATACATAGACAATAGTTTTTAATTAGATCAGTTTATTGATATTTTTTGTGTGCGAATACGATGATTGTTAGGTTTGGTTAGATTTGGCTTTTTTAATTAATAAAATGTTCAGGTAGTATATACAGTATATACACTTTGAACACTGGTGATCTGTTATCTACAGGTGCATATTGTCCACATGAAGAGCCACTACACTGATCTGAAAAGAGCACTAGCGGACGAAGAGGGAGTCGCCGTCCTTGGGTTTTTTTACGAGGTAACACATTTTAATCCCATATGGCTGCAATGAAACTGACCTTCCAAACATTGAGAACAAAGAGTGCTCAATTGTTTTCCTGTCCATCAGGCATCCAATAGTGGAAACCGAAAGTATGACCCCCTAGTCAACGCTCTGCGGAGCATCAAAACGCCAAGTAGGTATTTAATGAGCGCCTAAAAACATGGTGCCATAACATTGTTGCTCATTTTTCACTAAATTTTCTTCCTGTTTTCAGATACAAACGCGACTCTCGTCTCTGGTATCTCCCTGGCACAGCTGATCCCATCAGAGCAGAATATGACCAACTTCTACCGCTACAAGGGCTCACTGACCACACCAGACTGCTCTCAGGCTGTGATCTGGACTCTGTTTGAGAACCCCATCCCTCTGAGCACAGATCAGGTTCGTGGGGAAAATAGTATACAGACTTTTTGGTTACAAATGTAATGTATTTGATAAAAAAAAATATATATGTATATATATATCTTTTATGTGGTATTTGATCATTTTTGCACCTGCTATTTTGATAAAACTATATGAAAAGATTTCGAGGGAATTTAACTTGCTAACATCTCCATATGGATTAACGAGGCAAAAAGCCTGGAAAACAAAATAGTAATTCTCAAATTCCATCTACGTAGACTGGTTTCTCCATTTGGGCTGCTAAATAAGTATTATTCAAAGGTCATTACACTCTTATACGAACAAATTATGGACAGTGCAGTCAATACCTGCCAATAAACAATCCTAGAAAATGAGTTGGTCAGTACCGTACAGTTCATTTTCCACCAGAAACTGGAGCTGAATATTTGTGTTTCTTTTTCGTTCCTCCAGCTCCGAGCCTTCGCTGAACTGAAGTTTCATGATGGAAAGCCAATGGTGGACACTTTCAGGCCGGTGCAGCCTCTGAACGGCCGACAGGTCTACCGGTCGGGAGGTGCGGTGATCCTGGCTAGCGCTGTTCTCCTTGTTGCCGCCATGGCAACAGCCTTGGAACTGTCTCAGCCCAACTAGCGCGAGGTTTCTCCTGCTGTTCTGTGTGACTCTTCAGCTGAAGTTTGTATTGTAGTCCTTGCATGGTTGCTAAGATGATCAAACGCATTGTAGTGCGGGCATGACTCACTTGGTGTTCTTTCCTTACAACACAAATGACAAGGGCGTTGGAGAAATGCCTTATGAAACGTGCTGTAAGGATTTGATCAGCATTCACGCATGTGTAATAAAGACAAACAGTAGGTCCTATTTCAACAATACGAATGTGCCATAAAGCAAATTACTCAAAATCTTGACACCGTTACCCTACAGACACCAGCATAGAAGCACATCACTCATTGTCAGACACTTTAAACCACATCCACCTTGTCCAAAGTCAGGTAAATTTAGTTTCTGCTAATGTCGGTGTGACTTACTGATGGTTGTGCTGATGCCAGCCTCATGACCCGGCACATGGTGTGTTGGTCTCAGTGGGGCATGGGAACAACATGGACCTATTAATAGCAGCAACTGAGTCTTGCCTCCATTTAAAAGCCAGCGGTCAAACAAGTCAGCGGTTTGGCCTTTCAAAGTCGGGGAGCACACAGTGCAGCCATCAGGTGAAACCATCGCATCCACTCAGTCAGCAGCTGTTGGAGAAATGCTTTTCTCTCCATGAAGAACATCCATGCTGTTCTGTGAGTGCATGAGCTGCTCTCGCTCTCTCTCTCTCTCTCCCACCTCCCACAGTCACAGAATAAAGACAGCTGATGACACAAATGAAGCTTCAGATATACTAATGCGATAGCAACCCTTCTGAAGACCCAGCCACCATTAGTGTGTCACTTCCCTTTTTTTTTTTTAAACCAAACCGTGACCACACACATCTCAGATACTCGCATCAATCCACGTGTCCTGACATCCCAGATGTTCATCATTAACTGCATATGCACGGCTGATGGAGTGATGCTGAACACACAATACCGCACTGGCTGAATTCTCACACACACACACACACACACACACCTCAGTCACTCCATTTCCCACTGATGACCAAGTGAAGTTCAGATAGCTCATCATGAGAACATGTGACCGTGTTTATGGCTTGTATTACTACAGGGTCTCGGATGCACTGAATGTTATCGACTGTGAATTACACCACGCTAAGTTCTCACTCATTTATTCAGCAGGACTCATCATGTATTCTAGTGAGAGATCTGTGCAAACTGCCAGCAAGATATATTGTGATGACGGAGCAAGGAATTTGTATGTTCTCCATTGTTTCATGAGGCATCAAGTTATATTTCTATGCTGTGTCCTTGTACATGTGTATTTATGTACTGAATGTGTATATTAATATGAGATGCACAGTTGTTTATTGTTATTTATGTATTGCAAAGTTTATAGTATTGAATGCATACAGCATATGAAGCAGTGAGCTTCTCATGACCAATTGATGTTCAAGAGATTGTCATGCTTGAAAATATCATATATAATATGGGGAATGTGTTCCAACTGAACAATAAACTACCTACAGTACATGCCTTTTTAATGGAAGTCTCCTCTGCTTTATTCAAGCTGTTTGAGCCAGAGTTTGAAAGTGTTTTTAGCCTCGGTGTCAGCCGTGCCCACCTCTCTGTGCGCTGTGAAAAGTGATATGAGAAAATAGACTCTGTTGGCTCTGTTGTTTGTCTGCTAGCTCAGACACACAGACAAGCCTCTCACGTTCCCGTCCGATTCCCCTTCAGTCTGTCAGGAGAGTCCAAGAACACTGACGCATCTCAATCCTTTAATCCTTTTCTAATTGATTTGTTCTGATGTGATAGAGGCCACTACACACAAGCACACACACACACAGGCATGCACACCAGATGAAATTGTATTGAGTTATTTCCATTATTAAGGAGCACTGCTCGGCTAGACTCTTTTGCTTCTCCATTAGGGACAGTACGACAGAGTATTAGGGCAAAACTTAAGAAAAAAAATGTAAATTTTTCTAGAATAATGTCGTAATCTTTCAAGAATAAAGTCATAATATTATGAGAATAAAGTCGTAATTATTATTCAAGCAAAATCTCAGATGATCAGCTGCAATCTGCGTCAAGATGAGGAACACGGAGCATTTTGTGAAGTTGCATTATGATTTGGGCTTCACAAATCAGGAAATACTTATCTAATCTAACTGAGTTTGTTTGGAAGAAAGAATCACACAGACTTGGAGGAAATTATCTCTTTTTTGGACTGGAGGAGGAAATGTCTGGTAGTGGTCAACTGCAAGGATAAGGCCGATTACATCTGTGTGCTGCTCAATGCAATAATAATACATTAGATAATGATAAAAAGAAACTTTATTCTCGTTGCGTGGAAGCCGTAAAGCTGTAGTGTCAACATAACATCTATACCTGCCTTGTCTGCCACTGTATCTTACTGTGACTTTGGTGCTTGACATGCTCTTTTCAGATTGAGCTAAGTCACATAAATGTACCAACCGATGCCCCAGTAGAGCAGCAGCCGCTGTGTCCCCATGAGCTGAAAATGCTGTTTTTTTCTATGGTCTTTGGTGCAGGGGAGTGAGCAGTTTTTAAACTTCCTTCTCCAGTCAGAAAAGGCAGTCTAATGACAAGATAAAGCAGCAAACACATTCCGAAGATAACATGTAGACTAGATTTTTGTAGGTTTTACAAGTTACATTTTTATAGGGAAAGTAAACATAGCCTTTATATACGAGCCCCCCATTCATGCCCCAACAATTAGTATCTTTTAAAGACATCACCGGTTTAAACAGTTTGTGAAATTCACACGCACACAATCAAAGAGGGGTAACACAAACGCACTAAATGTATAAGACATCTGTCGTCTCATATAGGTTGCAGGTGCTTTGTCAAAGTTCTTCCCCTTTTAAGTTATTCTACACCCACCACTTGTCATTAAGAAATCAAAAGCCTTATTGTGATGGACATGCTTAGGAAGACAGAGACTATACACAAAAGCAGCAATGAAAGCCTCCCCTTCATTCCCCTGCTTCAGTCACTTCAGTTAAGCATCAGGAGGAACCGAGGATCAAGGGATGGATGCCTAATATCTTGCAGTGGTACTTTAGTCTCCAACAGACAGCAGCACCCATACAATCTCCCCTCAAATGCCCCCTGTCCCACGGGTCTGTGGGACAAAAGACACCATTCTACCCAGGAGAAAGCAGAGGCATCCTCATATTGAATGTGACCCTCCCTGAAACACCCAGAGCAGCCCATCAGATAGTGAGCTGCAGTTAAAGGTCAGTGGGCCAGTTATTGTCACTGAAAAACAAACAGTGTCACCTTAACTGCCCATCCACAGGATGCGATGTCTCCACTTTCTGCCGCTGCTTGACGGACGCTGCAATAGGTTTGTCTCGCAGCGCCATCGCTCAGAGATATTTGTGACCGTATCAACTTTTCTCTAATCAGATTGATACACCTGCTAACCTGGTTATGGCACCGTCAACGGTGTGACTCACAGTCAAGGATGTGACTCACAGAAGCGTCCGCCAGCTGTGGTCGCTGCTCACGATGAAACATTTGCAGTGGTGGAAATTAACCTCTTCAGCCTTCTCAAAATCATCATTTACTTGTTCAGTGACGCTTGAGCTTGAGTTGCGTGGGAGGTCAGAGATCATCGCGGTCAAATTAAACACTCTGTCACCGAGATAAGATCATTTTTACTGGTAACACATTACAGCATAGTAACAGTAATAGTACCATCATATTTCTATAGTAATCTACAAATAAAAAAGCCTGGTAATAACAGAACATTTGTGAGGGACATGAGGGAGGTTGAATTTCAACTTTAGAATATGGGAGTCATTGATAGTAGCCTAAAGGCCCTGGTATACTTTTGTACAGTATACTTGCGCGTACTACTGGGTCCTGTAGTATTGCACGGTAGTATTCCACTTCATCATTGGGTGGCGGTACAAGTCTCCCTCGGCGTCTATAACAATGCATATGTTAGACCATATGCATAACCCCTCCCTCCATCCCCCAGTGTGGACTGTGGCCTAACTTAATACCTGACCAATGGCTGTTACCCTATTACTTCAAACCTATCCTTGCACTGCTATAGTTCCTACATCACTACTATTACATAGTACATTCATGCCTTGATTTAGTATCTTACTGTACTAGTATTAATTTTTTTTATGATACTGTTTATGTTGTAAGTGTATGTTGTGTGTGATGTCTTAAGCAACTGGGACCTTGAATTTCGCCTTGGGGATCAATAAAGTTTTTTGAATTTGAATTGAATTGGTTCGGGCGGAGCAGCTGAAAGGCCTGTCAGGCAGGGGAGTTGGGGTGTCAGCCGGTTCAAGGGTCGCCAGGTCGAGGCTCGGATGACTATCCATGGCTTCTACTACGCAGTGCAGTTCGCACATATGCTGTCCATGCGTTTTGGTACCCTTCTCTTTTGGTGGCAAGGTAAAATGGTACAGTATGGTGAGGGAGGCTCCACCCACGAAAATCTCAGTCCCTTGTGATCAGTGTAAATATCCCATGGAAGTCGAGACAAACACCGGCACTGCAGTCCATTCTCATACAAAAGCTTGACGTCTTGTTGAGACAAATGGAGCTGATGGATGTCCTCCATTGTGTCACGTTTGATGTCGTCGTTTGTTGCCGCTGCCCCGGCACTACATCATGCTACGTGGCCGTTCAGCACAGCCCACACCTCGCCTACAAAGTGAAGGTACTGTTCTCAGTAGAAACACAAGCCTGACCCAAAACCAAACCGTATCATCCTGTAACAAAACTGAACACAGCGTTTCATTACTAAGCTTATTAACGTGCTGTAATGTAAAGAGTTACCTTTTTATTTGTTTATTTTGTATAGAAATGTAATTTCTAGGACAAGGGGCTGCGCGGGGTGTTTAAGCAGCACCTCTGTGAGGAGATGTGCAGGCGACCCACTGCTCTCAGTGTCTGACCCGTGTAAGTGGAGGCAGGACAGCACACAAACCTGGCTCTGAGGCTGCTCCGATAGAGTCAGCCAAAGTGATAGGTTGACTACGATAATCCCTTCAAGGGCAGCAGTTTTGGGAATATGATCTGGATTAGTCTGTCCCACTGTAGTTCAAAGTGGATTCACTGATATGGAAGAAAGCGGCACCAAAATAAAGTCTTAAACAAATGACTGTCACATTCAAGTCATTGTCACGTGAGATCACACAGTGCTGATTGAGCCTTTCAGCTCTCTCTGTGTTTCTCAGTTCAGCATTGTTTAGATGTTGCTTGGCCTAGTGAACTGATTTTTTTATTTGTTTTGTCAAGACTGTAGACAGGTTGGAGTGTGGCTGAAAATACAAAAAAGGGTCCATAAAAAGTTTCAGAAGTGAATTCTTCTGCTCAAAAACCTGCTCATTCAGCAGGTACATGGACTAAAGACCTGCTGTGTACTGCTGCCTCAGTCGGGTCTCACAGTATTGATTCATAAATCTGGATCAGCTGCAAAGGACACAGTGTAAACCAGAAGGAACTGATTTTTCTTTATTTGTCTGTATTGATAAGATATATGAGAGATATACGAGAGGGTGAGGGTGTGCAGTTCTGAAAAGAAGCATTGGCATCGCCAAAGATATGATATGCTGACCTGAATTAAACCCTATCTGAATAAATTTGCTCTCAAAAGGACAAACTGTACAGTATTTGTCCCACGGGAGATTGCACACAGTTGGCCGTGAGGAGGCTGATATCATGGCACTTCAGTTATGAAGGCGACCTAAGTACAGACTTGGAGTGAGGGGACTTCAGTCAACAGGAAGCAGGCTCAGGCTGGAGTAACAGAGGGCCACATCTCTAACAGAAACAAAGATGCCTTAAAGTGCCAAAGGTTGTTCTATTTTTGACAACAACTCAGTTGGACTTCATTGTTCTCAGGACACAGGCCAGTGTGAGGTGAGGGGTCTGGCTACACGTGAGAATTGAAGTGAAGCTTCAGGTTGACATTCCAGGCTTCACGAAATTTCTGGAGATCTGACGCGTTTTTCAATTACCACGTACATGATTGTGTCTGGGTTTGAAAAGTGACTCTGGTGAAAGGATTCTGAAAAATGTGTCAGGGGCCACAGAAGTCCAGCACGAGACGGGTCTGTGAGACACAGTGTGCTCTCGTGTCCTGGCCAAAGTGTAGACAGGAACAAACAATGGTCACCATGGATGTGGCACTTATATACTCATTTGTATACAACTATCTATGACCAAAAATACAATGAATACACCGTGACACACCCTGTGCACGCGGAAGCCACAGGAGGAAGGAGGCATTTTTAATTTCGATTTGTCACAATGATATAGGAAGGCAGCCGCCTGCTGTTATACGTCACAAATCCCCCTCCCACCTGACGCTCAGCTCCTACCCACCTTCCACCAATCACAGTGCTTCTTGCTTTTGGGATGCAAGGACATCAAGACTGGGAAAACAAGGCTTAAAGTGAGGAAGTGCTGTGGTCCACCAACAAACAAGTGTTTGATGAGAAAAAAAAAGAAAAAAAAAAATATTTACAGTTTCTTTCCAGACTGAAAATGTTTATATTATTAAAGGAAAGAGACACGTCTGCCAAGACACGTAGACAGACGAGTCCTTGGACCTTGCTGAACAGAGCTTTGTTAGGTTAAAGAAGTAGTCTTTTAGAGAAGTTGTTGTTTTAAGAGGAGTTCTGTAAGGTAAGCGTGCTGCCAGTGCAGTGCCGTCTCCCTCTCAGTGAAAACTACTACCAACGGGGACACAAGGATAAACAGAAATCTACACGTGCTTTAGTCTATGGTATCTTAAGAATACGTTTAACACTTTATCTTAACTTTAGACGACCTTTACTTAATGGAAACTCTCACACTAAAGTCCATAGAGAAAATCAGTATTTTAAACTCAATGGGAGACAGAGGTTGCTGGTCTACAGCTGCCTGTTTTGGTTGTTTTTTTGTTTTGTTTTGTTTTATTTTTTACATGGATGTGAAGCTGAACGTAGGATTGCTTTGTAAACACTGATGAGTCAACTCCTGTGTGCTGTGATATAAAATCATAGATTTTCTTTGTGGGCCTTGGTGCATGGTGTATGCACCTTACAAAGCAATATAGACAGCACATGGTAATGAGTGACTCTATGGCCCCTGATGGTGGAATTTGATAGTTTTTTGTTTTTTTTTCTTGTGGCCAAACAGTTGAAGTGGTATTTAATCTGATTAAGAATCCACATAAAAGCCAGTGTGAACATATGAATGGATTAACATTAGACATACAGATAGACACACTTTCCATAGGTACAATATCTAAAAAAAAAAAGAAAAAAAAAAGGCCTTCTTTGTTTGTATTACTGTCTGGTAAAGTTAACAAGCATCCATACAGACATATGACAAGACATTTAAAATTGCAAGTTATTAGTTATTTTACACACACACACACACATACACACACACCAGTAGAGAACACACACACAAGCCGGCGAACTGATGACCCTTTGGTTACAAGCCCAATTGCTTTCCTCTTCTCCGCGGGCTGCCCTATGACGACTATAATAATTATTGCTAATGCACTAAAACTGGCATGAATAAACACTGATATTGATCTGATATTATAGATGTATACAATAATGCACATTATCAATAATGAACATTGTTTAAAGGTACAGTGTGTACAATTTGGCAACATCTACTGGTGAACTGAGATGTTGCAGTTAATTATCTCTCACCTCACCCTTTAATATTTTGGCCAACATATCAGCAAACAATTGCTTTTCTCTTTAGTCCAGTCTGATTGGGTCTATAGCTGCTAATGTTTTGCTCCAAGAGACAGAGTCAGTGAGGAATGCAATAAATCAGCATAAAAAGAAAATAATGGGCTGATAGGAGCTAAACATCTCTGCAGGATTTGTGATCTTTGATTTGATTTCTGTACATCATCAAACGGTGGAGCTTTATGTGTTGTTACTTGAAGCACAATAATAAAATAGAATCATTTTATTTAGGGCGTCATTTCATTTCATTGTAGCGATGACAAATAAGAACAGACTTTTTGTCTACAAAGCAGTAACTAAATCACTCTAATCTATCTAGAAGGAACTCTTAACTTCCTGTATTTGTTGCCTTTTCTGTCGTATTGCCACCTCAGTCTGGTCATGACAGTAACTGTTACCCAAGCAAACAAGTTTTTCCTTGTAACTGGCTCCAAATGCAAAATAATATAGAAACAATACTTGTGGTTATTAAGGTAATTTCACTCGAACTGTTGCAGGAAACCGGCGAATCTGTGTCTTTGTCCCCAGAGAGGAGAGAGTTGGAAAAAACGCCCGTACATAGTTTCCATTTTTTTTATCCTGTTTTTGGACATTGAAACAAAGACTCAAACAAATGTTATTGTAGGCGTGTTTTATACTGTGTTTTATAATGTTCAAATCTGATGAAGATCTGGTGTTCGTGTACAACGACAGTGTTTTAATTAAAACTTTTTGTTTTCTTCATTTTAAATTTTAAAACCCTAATATTAACATGCAGTAAATTGTAATATTTAAAGTTATTCTGGGAAAATTGCGCTTTTATGGTTAAAATAAGCAAAATAAAAATCCAGACAGACATTTTGAAGCTTAGGTGTTAAAGGGTTAAGCGTGAACATGCAATTTCCTTTTTTTAAATGATGCACATGTATGCTGCATTTTGGCATTTTAAGGTTTTCCTTTTTTATTATGTACGTTCATGATTACAGGACAAGTGAGAACAAGTACAACAATAGAGGACAAACAATAGGAAAAGAAAGAAAACACAACCAAATGATAAAGAACTATAAAATACATCCTAAATCCATCAAACACCCTAAGGTTGCGTCACCACCTGACATCGGGTGACCGTTCTGAGGAAGGCGGAAGATACACAAGGTAAAGAAAACTTTTCAAAGTTCAATCAGTAGACATAATGAACTGTCATAACACACCTTAAGGTGTTATCAGGTAGGCATTTTGTGGCATTTTGATGACATAGTGTGAACGCTCTTTTAAAACTTTAAGGATGTATTATGGCATGCTGCATTTTGGCCTTTTTAGAAGATGTGATGTCTCGGAGTCGAGTACACTGACCTTTCCAGAACCTGTGGCATATCTTCCATACATTGTTACACCATCTCACCACCGCTCCCGAGGGAGCCATGGCGGGACGAGTGGCTCGCTGTCTGCCAAATCTGCACACTGATCACACTGAGTAGGCCTTCACCTCTGACGCCCTTACAACGTAGGAAGGAAAAAGGAAATATCAAAGAATTGCTTTTCTTTTTCTTCCTGTTCGGGGACTTGTAGCAGGTCATCATTAGTGCTATGGTGAACCCATTAAAACAAAAGACAGCTTCCTCATCAGACAAATAAGGCTCGGGGGGGGGGGGTTTGTGCACAGTGGCCTAGAGGTGCAGATCATATTCAACCTCTTCAATTTTACGCTGAATTAGACAAGCACTCCAGTTTCAAAGGGAATGCATGGGCAAGATTTGGAGGGTAACTTTACTGAGTGTTTCTTTGGCCAAATCTGGACACACACACACACATTTGTGGCAGGTGTGCACACAAGAAAGCAGTGAAATGCAACACAGTTGTCAAAATGTGTCCAGGGGAAGGGGCTAATGTTGCTGTTATTGTTGTGTACTTTATCAGCACATATCAGTCACACACACTCAGTCCTCTTGTCTGTGCAGCAGGCTCTTGGCAGTTGGTTGTGTTGCTGTGCAGTGTGGGACACTGTGAGCTTCTCAGATGTCTGCTTTAGGTTCATTCAGCCGTTTTTTTTTTTTCTGCTGCCCTGAAGGGGACAAGGGGCTTCTTCTCTTTCCCTCGCCTTTGCTGACTCTGTGCTGATTTGGAATGAGAAGCGGAACTTTTCAAAAAGGGATCGCGTGGGCACCCCACAGGCCGAGGCTCCCCTCTCATCCACACTCCTGCCGTCCTCCATGTTTACCCCGAGCCACATTTGTTTGTTTGCCTGAGCGATCAGCTGCGAGTGGGTGTCCTCGTTCTGTCCCCCAATGATGCCGTGCAGATGACAACGTTCACCAGCATCACATACTGTGTGGATGTCGATCAGCGGGTTTCTGTGATCATACTAAAGCAGTGGCGAGCCGTGCATTTACTGACCTCAACCCCATCGAGCACCTTTGGAATGAACTGGAACAGAGATTGTGAGCCACGTCATCTCTTCCAACATCAGTGCCTGTCCTCATAAATGCTCTACAGAATTCACTGGTACTATGGTACCAGGTACTATGCTAGTGGAAACGCAAAATAACCACGCCGAGGCGAGTCGAGTCGAGCCGGTGGAAACACGCCAATAGAGACACTTCAAAATCTTGAGAAGTGTGGAAGCAGTTATAGCTGCAAAAGGGGGACCAACTCCATATTAAAGGACTATTTATATATTTGAATACGTCATTCCAGTCCCTGTTGGTGTAATGGTCAGGCGTCTGAAGACTTTTGTCCATAGAGTGTATTTTAAATAACGCATGATGTACGTCTGCACTGGAGGAAGAAGGAAAGGTTTTTGCTGGTAGATGGAAAAGCAATCCTTTCACAGGAGACACTGTTTGACTCCTGTGTTCCACCCTGACGTGCATGTCCCAGAGTTACTTTGCAGAGTGTCTTTCTCTCACGTAGTTTACGCAGCAAATATATGACAGAAAAAGGTTCACAGAAAGGATTTATGACTTATTCAGATGATGCACATTTCTGAAGGGACAGTCCGCCGCATCCATCCAGAAGGGGAGCTTATTTATTCCTTTGCACTTCCTTCAGCACTGTACACGCAGTCATGGGTGAAAGCACAGAGAAATGTGAATACACCAGGCCACACCAGGACAAACAGAGGCTAATGTACATGTAAAATTCATAAGTAAACGTCAGTCACCTTTTAGCCAGGTAAGAATCTGAATGGTTACATAACACCTGTGATTCATCTTTTAGTGAGATAATAATATGTGTGTGCACGGTGTAAAATATTCATATAAACAATGCAGGTTTAGTTGCATTGAACAAAAACAATGAATGTATGTAACACACTTGCTGTGGAGCTTTGGTTTGCTCTACCTCATTTGTCATGGACATTCAAGGTGACAAGCGTTCAGTCCATGTGGTTTTAAAAGCTGCCCAGACAATTTTACTGTGTAAATTGCATAAATTCAATTAGTGGCTAGCACTGTTGCCTCATAGCAAGAGGGTTGCAGGTTTGAATCCCAATTTGACTGATGGGCCTTTGCATGTTCTCTGGTTTGGGTTTTCTCTGGGGTTCTCTGGTTTCCTCCCACAGTCCAAAATTAGGGTGAGGATCTGCAGATTAAATTTGATACTCAAAATGACCGCAGGTGTGAATGTGAGAGTGAGTGGTTGTTTGTCTCTGGACTGGTGACCTGTCCAGGGTGTGACCTCCGTCCATGTCACCCATGACCCTCATGTGGAGGATAAAGCGGTAAACAATAAAGGAATTAACTCAAGATGACTTTATCGTGATGTGTGAATTGGTTGGTCAGTGTAAATCACTCTGTTTTTGTGTTTTGGAGAAGAGGATCCTGGTGGAGAGGATGAATGATATTTATTGAGTGTTAGCCAGTAGAACGCTATGAAACATGCTGTTGTTAGAACCTCATGGCACGTGTGGTCCACAGTGTTTGTCATGTTGCACATTATGTTCCTTATGAGCGTAAACAAACAGCTGATTGGTGTGTACTGCACCCACCTATCTTAAACTCGAGCTTCCTGCTCTAATCCAGTCACTGTAGGTCGTCCAACTAAGCTGCCAGGCTTTTTTTAGAACAGATATTAAAATCTTATTGATTAAAAGGGGACAGTACACTACATTTTTGGGGCTTTTGTTTTCCTTTATTTATTTTTGCTGATATTTTATTGTAATGACTGAGTGGACCCAAATGCAGGACTCTACTGGGGTAGATAGAAGAGTAAAAACACAAAACTATGGTCACGCACAAGAGAACTAACACCAGGAAATGCTGGAACACTCACAGACGACCTGGCAGGGAGCAAAATCTGACCTTACAAACAAGAGGTGAGTTTACAAGAAGCAGGTGTAAGTCATTTGAGATTGTCTATCAATATCTGGGTGTGGGGAGAGAGTGGTATGTCTTTCAAAATAAAACAGGATATGTTGATATAACAAAATAAAAAGAAAAAATGACCTTCCAAAGAAGGAATATGACTGAAGTAATATTAATTTAATTTCTTCTTATTATTGTTCACACTTTCTTAGGGGTCCTGTGTGCCTAATAAAGTGGCTGGTGATTGTATAACAAATTATTACACAGACAACTATTATAAAACACAGAAGATGAAGAGGCAAAGGAAAGAGAAGAGAAAGGCAGTAACGCAACATTAGGGATACTTAACAATACATACTTTCATGCAATTTAAGGAGGGACAAAACTTCAAATCAACTACAAATATCAATCTGATCATTAGACGTTGGAACCATGACTAAAGCTACAGGATGTTGATGAAACAGTTGTTTTTCCCACAGTTCCGTCATATTCTGCCGAAGCATGTTTGGGTTTTTCAGATTTTCCTGAGTTCTTTCCCAGATGAGCGGCTCTCAAAACACCGGGCCACTGGATTATTAATATTTATCATACACACATCCTGCCGTGCATTATTCTCAGGGATGGGATGCAATTTTCTCAATAGCTCAAATATATGAATTGTTGTTTATTTATAAAAGCATGGGCGCCACCAATGGGCCGTCTCACCCATCTTAGCCGCAACCTTTGACTCAGATGACGTGTTAGCAAACAGATTTTGTGTGATAGTGTGGAGTTGTGCGGAGGTTTTTCCTCTATTTTTATTTCTGCTGAAATAACGCCACTGACAGCGATTCATAAGAGGTCACAGAGAAAGACCTGAGGCATCTTAAGCAGCTCATTATATTTCACTTTCACTATAGATGGAATTCTTAATTAGATGACTTTAATTGCCTGAGACAAGGAACATTTTTGTTTAACCAGTATCCCTGTCTGGATATTTTCTAACAGCAGGAAAGCTGCCAACCTGCTCTGCAGCTTCTGGTTCCCCCGCTTAATATCCTCATGAGGCCAATTACTGTATAACAGCCACCAGCCTTTTAGAATGTAGGGACTTTTTTCAGTTTTGTGCACTTCACAGAGACATGCATCAGACTGAAATTTCTCGACACCAACTGGATGGACTGACTTGAAATTTGGTACAAACATTTTGAGCACAGTTTGATTGGGGTTTCTGTGTGATTTCTAGGCTAGCATTTCCTTCAGCACCACCCACAGTTTTGAGTTGTCTTAACAAAATTGGATCAACTCCTATTCTCCTCTGGACTGACTTCTTTATATTTAGGACACTTTTTTTTTTTTACAAATGACAAAGTATCCATCCACCCTAATCATCTATATTTTTTTACTTATTATTGAGCTAATACTATCATATGGTAAAATGTTTAAAACTGTAGTGCGTCATTTTTTTTAATAGAAACAAATGTCCATTAGATTCAAACCATTGTCAAATGAAATCACACAATGCTGATTAAGTCTCCACACAACTCTATCTGTGCTCCTCAGTACAGCGGTGTTAAGTGCTTGTTTTGCCAGGTGGCATTCCCTTGCTGCACACAAAAAGTGATAAGGGTTTATGTAAAAACACAGACAGAGGCAACAGCAACATTGTGCTAGTAAAGTGAAACCGCTGCAAACAAGTGGGAGTCTATGACTTAAAAACACAAAAGCACAAACAAAAAGTTTCAGAAGTGATTTCATCCATCATCAACCGCTTATCTGAGGTCGGATCGTGGGGGTAGCAGCTCTAGCAGAGAGCCCTAGAGTTCCCCTGGACAATCATCCAACTGTGACTGGGGGATCCCCAGGCGCTGCATGCAAGCGAGGTGATATAATCTCTCTACCTAGACCTTGGTCTGCCCCAAGCTCTCCTCCCAGTTGGACAAGCCAGGAACATCCCCTTAGGGAGGCTCCCCAGTAGCATCCTTAGCAGGTGCCCGAACCACCTCAACAGCTCTACTTCGATTCTACTGTGCGAAAAAAACATGTGTTCAGCAGTTTGATTGGATAAATGCTCCTTGCCCCCACCCACCACCACACCCACGCTGCCGCTGTATACAAGTAAACAATCCCTCTGTCAGGTCTGGTAATACTACTTGACCTAACCTACTTTCAGATTAAGGATGCACTTTATGAATCATTTTACAGAGGCAGGATAAAAACATCATCCGTATTTTAGATCAAAGACGACTAATCTCCAATAATCATTTGGATTGTCAGGCTGGTCATGAAAATTGTATGTAGTTTCTGAATATACACTGTTTTTTTATCTGTGTATACGTATAGAACATGACATCCTCATCAAATCTATTCATTAAAGATATGTGAGCATTCAGACCTCATACATGATTGATTACTAAAGTGACAAACTGACCCTTTATAATTGGCTTCATGACATTCTAATAAGACATTAGGTGTACTGTTTTTAAAAGTCAGTGCATCGTCAAAGTAAAATCTATTGTGTCGTCTCATCTTAATGTGTCAGATGACCCGTGTTTTGCATCTGCTCCAATGTTCCCCCTGAATATTTAAAGGGCTACACTTAAAAATGTACAGCACATGTCATATTTGATCATAATAATCTGATGAAGTGGCGAAGAATATCTTCCATCAGTGTGGGCCATGGACTGAAACTGACCTGCCCACATATCACGCAACATTACAGGCTGGTCGACGCATGGTGATTGACAAGTGAAAGTAAAATTTCCCATTTTCTTACCCCAGCCATTGTCTTATTCTCAATGTGTTTGTTTTATTGCAGACATGTGAGGCAGACTCGCACTGCTGACCCTGATCCTCAGGTCTCGGTTACAGCGTGTGGAGGACACAGGTGAAGGGTCTCTGTAAATACCAGCGTGAGTGACAGTGACATCACACACACACACGCCCAGTCCCAAAAGGAGGATGTGTGATAGACACCCAGAATATTGTTTGTTTTCAACTGGGCGGTAAAGCGAATAAGTTCGAGACGTGGAGATAAGGAAAACAATACATCATCTACTAATTTGAGACTCTTCACTTAGGCCTTACATCTTAATTTATATCTGAGTAAGAGCAGTTTAAGGAAGGGCTAATATGATGAGAAATCACACCGGACTTTGGTACTTAAACACTTGCGGATGCTTTTCCAGATGTTTCAACATTGTTTATTTATAGTGTATAGTCAGTGCACAAGGCCACAACTCTCTCATAGTTATTTTCTGATCTGTCTGCTGCCAATACATTTCCATCCCAAGAAAAAAGAAAAAAAAACCTTCCTTGACTACAACCTTAAACCCTATGATGGCCTGTCTGACCACAGCATACATACATCCACATGGACATCAGATAAAGCTGGACTAAGACTGAGTTTGTGTACTGAAAACTGTCGTCTGGTTTGCTGTTGGCATTCATCCATGTCCTCCAGGTGAAGATAAGTGGTGACCAGATAAAGCCATTGTTCGGCTTTGGCGCAGACACACACACACATACTTTCCTGTACAGTATCTGTGTTTTGATGTGATATAAATTCTGTGTCAAGGATTTTCCTACACTGTTGTTGATGTTATTATTTCATTGGGCTCCATGAACAGGAACGACATTTTTTGAGTGGTAGAATTCACGTCCGAAACCTTTGTAGTGGCGTCTTTGTGTTGTCAGTCATACTCTAACCTGTTGTCTTGCTTTACTAGTGCAATAAAGTCAATTGTCTTTAGACAATATAGTTAATGTGTCCAACGTGGGACTGTAGCTGGATGCTATGTGATCTAAACACTGCTTTAGTGAGAAACAGAGCGAGTCACGTGGAGCTGATCGACTTTGATTCAATTTCATTTACATGCCATTCCTGCATATGAGCTTTTATTCTAAGGTGTGTGTTTTTTGTAACTGTGGTTTCTGTATATCTATCTTTCCATCCATCCATCTACTTCTCAAATTTCTTCAACAAAGACTGCTGATTCTATTTTTTTTGCACGTTCACATCGGTCTTTCTGCTTTTAACCTCTGCAAACTTTGCTTTTAAGTTTTTAATGAGGCAGTTTACTTCCGAGGTGCTGACTTGGCAGCAAAGACTTTTCTGAAAACATCTCTTGAACGTCTCTTTTAATATCTGTCAAAGTGCGCCGCTGAGCTGGAAAACTGGAAAATTGCCACACACTCCTACACTGGTGGGGTCACTACACAAAATCTAAGCATAATACAAATATTTCCTTCTCGCTCTCCCAGAGGTATTATTTTCTGTATTTATGTATTTAATAAATGACTAATTATGACTAAAAACTTGTACGACACAAGAGTGCACCAAGAGTACTGACACCTTGTCCACCCTGAGGACAATGGGAACCAAGACCATGTCACGTCATGGTTCAGAACCATTCTTAGCACACCACAACACAAACGATAGGGAGTCTAAAGGCTGCTGAGTCAAGTCAGGCCCTGCAGTGTGCTGGCACCAACTCCTGAGAAACAATCTCTATGGTGTTGATGTGATCGTGAACACTGATTACGCCTTTGCTCAAAAGCCCAAGAAAAGAGCTGGGAAGTCATTTGTGGCATTGATACCAAAAACAATAAATGTGTGGACTATGATAGTATGATGAGGAAGCCATAACCTCTATGGAGGTTATGACTCAGATCACAAATTTCCAACTATAAGACAACATACTTTTATAGAGCAGAGATACGGTGACGCACCATCATGATCCATATCACAATCTAGATTTAAATCTAAAACAAGAGCAATTTGTGCATAATATAATATTTCCTGACTTTCAGACAGTTCCTCCAATCGTCATGCTTCAGCCCAGCATCTGCACCTGCCCCACTCACCCTCTCGCTCACAGCGTTGACAAAACAATGTATTCTGTGCTGTCCCATGGAGATCAATTGATGCTGAGCTACATGAATGTATGAGAAGAAAATCACGTTTGATGAAACAGCTGATGTTCTAATCCACTTTCAGTCATGAAAATGTAAAATACAACAGCACATGTGCATATATGAGCATTAATTTAATGACATTTTAGAGGAATCAGATCTGTCTTCTGGTATATTCTGATATACAATCTAGGATCACATACTGAAGTGACACAAAAGGTGATACACATTTACGCCTAACAATGTGAACGTAGACTACGAGAGGCGCTCACTTAGCAGCTTTGAGTCAACACCTGCTGTCATTATACTAAGACACCAAGTCTGAGACAAACACCTTTCCCCCCCCCCCCGAGTGCAGGAATGTGTGTTTGTGTGTGGCTCCATGAGAAATGGACCTCCAGACATCCTCTGTGTCTGTCTCCTCACACAGAGGCTCTCCTGCAGCGCTGCCTCTCATTCAGTGTGCTCAGGAAGAGGAAGCCGAGTGCTCGATTGTGTGAGAGAACCAAACACTGATCTTCAAAAAACTCTTGCTGGATTACCACTCCTCTAATAACAGATGACATCATGTGTGGAGAAATGAGAAGAAATGACACGGCTATGATCCCGCTCATGAAAATGTGCTCTTGAAACGGAGCTTTGTATATTATGCTGCTTATTTTTCTGCTCTTTCGTTTGTTGTATCGCACTTCAATCCACCAGTTTGATATCCTGCCAATTTAAAAAAAAAAAAAAAAAAACTTCTGAAGACACATCTCTTCCCCTTGGCTTTTGGCACTGCTTGAGCAAGATACCTTGTTTTTATCGTGTGGATTTAAATAGATTTAAATGTTTTATGGAAATACAACTTTACTCACTTATGACTGTGTTGACTTGCTGCAACAGTTCAACACAAGGAGAGAGGGAATGCTGATTTATTTTCTCAGCTGAAGACTGCGGGAGGTGGGTCCACTCTGGAGAACACTGACCCACATCCACAGGCAACACACACGAGATAACAACTCTGAAACTGCGTCCCTCCTCTTAACGTCTAATAATTTGAAATACTAAAGAAAATATGACCCGACTGTACAGTTCAACAAAGAGACCAAAGAGTTTAAGCATCTTTAAAAAGATAGTTTAGGTGTTTTGAAGCATGAATGTACTGTGTGACGTTTGACACATTAGCAACGCTGACTTTGCTGAACATCAGCCTGAGACCCTGACACTCACTTTTCACCAAAAACATGGCTGCCAGCAGGGAACAGCAGTGCTGTCGCTAAATACACCAGACTCCTCTGTTAAATATTGAGATTTTAGACATTCCCCACGTCTCTTCCTGTGACGACCCTCTGACCAATCAGTGGCCGGCATTTGGTCTCGCAGTTAGGCAGCCTTCAAATGTGTGAACTGCTCACTCTCCTGCACCAAAGTACTGTTCATAACAGTACACAGGACAGGAGTTGTTCATCCACAGCTGCCTTTATCAGTAAATTCAAATGTGTTATTTTGTGACTTCAGTTTTTTAAATCTCTTGTCCGGAGGTGATGCAAACTTACCAAAGAACCGGCAGATTGGTGCAGGGTTAGAGTGAGTGGTTGCAAGTTTAAAGTGGAACTATGCAGGGTTTTGCCGACCTGAAATCAGGAGTCTTGGGTGTCACAGAAACACAAATTGCTTCACGGCACTACACACACACGACTCCCAGCCAGGTACTGGCTATAAAATCAAGGCAGTGATTGTGTTATGTTAGATGTTGATGACAGAGCCGGCAAAAAAGAAGCTCTCATCTGATTAGGCTGACTTAAATAAACACAGATGTTTTTCTAGTGCGCATTTGAACACCTGTCAGAGTATGGGAAGTGGTATTTTTTATTACTCGTGGTCCAGTGTGATAAGAACATCCTCGCAAATTCATTTTTCATTAACCGGACCTATTTTTATATCAGAATGACCTCTGTTTTCACTCTGAACAATAGTAGATATCATTTTACACAGTATCTAACCTTCATGACACATCTAAAAGCCTTCACACCGCAAGGACAGACTCAGGAAGTCATTCCTGCCATCAGGACTTACAAGAACACTCTGTAAAAAACTGACTGCACATTGTCTCTTCATGGGATCCGTTATGCCATTGCACTCCTTTATGCCATTCTTTTTTATTATTGCACTATTTTTTTCTCACTGTTACATTTTCACAGTTTAAAATATTTGTTTGTACTGTATATTGCTGCTATGTTAAAACGATTTCCCCTCGGGGATGAATAAAGTATTTCTATTCTATTCTATATTTCTTCACTGTGTGTGTTGTTGCTAACAATGCTAAGAGTGCTGCACCACCTGCTACAGTAGGCACCCAGCTGTTACTGGGAAGTCCTTACAAGTGCTTACAACACATCACACACACCAGCATCTGCACCTCACATGTGCGGCTGCTCCCTGGTGTTTTGCCACAGCGTCACTGACACTTTCATGGTGTAACCTCCAGCACACGTGCACATCTCTCCTCCAGCGCCTTTAATAAGTAAAAGTGCAGCATGCTCTTTTGTCTTGCCTCGGGGTGAGCTGCGCCTTCACATACATGCGAGGTGTATATTTAGAATAGTTGTGCATAACAGCGAGCGCTGCGTGGGTGTGCTGGATGTTGAGGAGTTACTTGCAACTCTGGAAGCAATGACCCACGGATGCTGGGCAAAGAAACAACAACACATGCATAGACTCTGATGTGTCGGTGTGGAGACTCACACACACACACACACAGACTCATTCACTCGATCACACACATGCACACACACAAGCATTGTGCAGCATTCGTAGAGAGGATATTCATAGACATCATGCATTCCCTAGCCGCTTACCCTGACCTTAACCATCACAACTAAATGCCTAACCCTTACCCTAACTTTGGTTAGGGTAAGGGTTAGGTATTTAGTTGCCTAACCAATTGTAACACTAACCCTAAAACCCTAAAGCGCTTACACACACACACAGACACACTTACACAGGCTTGCACACCTATACCTAAATCCAAGGGTCTCAAACTCAAATGACCTGGGGGCCACTGAGCATGTAGTCTCAGGACTGTTAATTAAAAGAAGATATTCCATTATGACATCATAATAACAATATTTGTGACAGTATTTCACAGAACTTCAAAATAAAAGTCTTTGTGTTGATATGGAACAATATATTGTTCACAATAAGATTGTATATATGATGCAAAATTAATCTTTTCCTCATTATTACTCAATACAAAGAGGCGGGCTCTTGGAGGGCCACAAGTTTGAGACCTCTGCTTCAATCCTTTGAATTCCGTTCATTTGGATTAACAAAGCGTTATCCCTTACCTTAACCATAACCAGTTAATACCTACCCTGACATTAACTTAAAAGGGACATTTCATGCCAATACACAATGCCACACAGTTTGTTCCGTCTTCATAGAGAGCGATCCACCTATTCACGTGGTTACAGTGTAAAGCTGCAAACTGTTGCCAAAAACAGTTGCATTAAATAAAGCAAAAGATTCTGAATGTCCCAATATTTACTTAAAAAGGTACAGTGTGTAAAGCATAGCATTTAATGAAAGTGCAGTGGAACATCCTTCACCTGTTGGACAAGATGTTTCTCATGTGTGGACTACTGTAAAACTGTTCCTGATATAAATAAAGGCACATTCTGGGGGGAATGAAAAACAGCAATTCATACAACCAGGCAACAAAATTTGACACACTGGACTTTAAAAATTAAAAAGTTCCTTTAAGCTAAAAAAACTATTTTTTGCAAGTGAGCATATAATAGTTGATTTAATATGCAACGCAAACACTTTAGAACACTCATTGCTCAGTTGTTGTCAGCACAGAAATGTTCTATTTCAGCAGTGATTATGCATTGTGAGCTGAAAAAGGTCCTACAGTTGTAACAAATACGTAACACGTGCTCACACATCCACACTAACATGTACAGAAATAAACCCCGGATGCACCAGCTCTCCCTCCTCCCTCCCCTCCCTCTGTAGGAAACCCCAGCGTGCAGACACAGCTCTGTGTGATGCCCGCAGCGATGTATTATTCACCATCTTTAAACATGGGTTTTCCTTTTTCACTCCATAGACACGGGTTCATGTGATTCCGAGAGCTTCGGTGAAAAAAAGTCAAGATGAAGTATGTTACGTTGTGTTTGGAAGCAGTGAAATCCAGCTCAAACATTTTGTCCTCAGCTGAATGTACATGTACATTTCTGTTTCCTGCTGCAGAGACAGGTGAGCTCCCGCGGCAAGGGAACCCCTCCCGTGTCTCTCATGCCAACTGATCAGCACGTATCCTTTAATCACTTGCACATATTCATTATTCGCCGCCCACAGGCTATGAATTATGCATCGCACATTCTCATTTCCACATGAGAACAGTGACAGACGACATGAGGAATGTCTGTTCCCTGTCGTTTCTTTTCCTTTCTCTCTCTCTCTCTTCCCCTAATCCTTCTTCAGTCACCATTTCGTGCGCCGCTGGCACAGCGAGCACGAAGATGGGGAGAAATCACCCCCCGCCTCAGCAACCCACATAGTGTTTGAATGTAATAACTGAAGATGCCCAAACCATCATGGTTGCCTGTAAACAAACAACATGTCCTGCAGCTCTGCTCATAGGAGAAAGGAAATGAATACTTCTGAAGGCAGAATATTACCTTTTTGAAGCGGTTTTGCAAACCTCAGCACAACGACAATCACGACACATGTGATACCACTCTGTAAAGTATCCGTGGTGTTTTGCTGCTTGTGTAGTCATTTGATTAATTATTATCCGAGCAAGTGAGGCACAAACAATGTGAGCTACACCTGCTTCCTGTTCCTAAAAATGATGAGGTATCCAAATTGACTAAAAGGTTGCCGACCTCTGCTCTGACCCTGCTCCGGTGTAAGCTGCGTGTTTGCCTCCACAGTGTTAGCCACATGACCTGTTATGGCCATTAACAGGTTGCGGTGAAACATTAATCTTTAGCTGCTTTTGTCTCTCAACCTACACAAGCGAGCTGTGACAACAAGATAATGAGGCCGTTTCCAGTTTGCTCTCCACTACAGAAATCATTGTGATCCACATAGTCTGTGTTTTTTAGGGTCAGGTTTGATGCTACTGGCATCACACAGTATATCTTCTGCACCCTGTTTGGACAGGGAGGGGATTGCAAGCTGGAATTAAAAATCGATCGAGCAGCCGAGGCGCTCTCATTTCACACGTTACGGTGTCAGAAGCGGCCGTCTTACATCTGTGTTACTGTGTCCACTGGGAGCAGCCTGCGCCAGTTTACTGTTATGTTGCCAGCAAGAAAATGACTTTTCTACCTGGTTGTTTCCAATAAAACAACCAGGCCTGACAGACAATTTGACAGATGGCAGCTCCCCTCCTCGGCAAGCTGAAAAACGCTTTTTCATCATCCTCCAGCTGCAACAGAAATAACTTGTGTGTCGTCTCCTGAAATCCCTGCATTACTGCAGGAAAGTAGCCGTTAATGAGGCGTGGAGGGGAGAGCAGATCTGTGCCGAGGTGCCGGATGGGTCTGCAGTCTCTCCTGATCACGCAGAAACACAGCCACGGCTTTGGCAGTGTGAGACCCCGACACAGAGGGAGGCACAGCGGGGCTTAAGAGATGACTTCCTACTCGTGTGTGCGCCCACACACACAATCTGCCACCATACTAGTGCTACCGTGTCTGACTGAGCTTCAGCCTTGTTTTGCAAGCTGCCACACATTCATATCTCTGGAAACAGCTACTCTTCAAAAAATAAAAAAACTTTGAGAACACTCATACTAAATCAAATGGACTCTATTGACCCCACAGGGTGTAGGAAGATGAATATTGCTAAACATTTACACATCCATTTATAAAGTTCAACTAGCTTAATAATCTATTAGTGCCTAATATTAGATGCAATGTCTCATCACTCTGCCAAAGGCACCGATATGTGCCCGGAGTTTTACGACAGGATGGCAATTCTCTCATTAGACTATATTAAGCTTTTTATTGACTTTGACTCTCTTGTTGCAGCAGTCAGGAGTTGCTAAAAATAATTCAGGTGTTTGAAAACAGCATGTCTTTGGGGCGCCGCTGCCAGCACAGAGGATGTGGAGCGAGGACAATGGCATGTCTCGACGACCACTTTCACCTTGCAACACATGTTCACTGGGCACAAATTGCTGAGAGCCAAAGAAACCAAAAACCAAAGAAACCATCCCTCCTTCTGAGGGCTTACAAGTGCTTACTTGTACATCACACTTATGACTAGCACTTTATAGTTTGGCTTACTTGAAGCACTTACTTCTAGCTCTTGTTTGTACCCAAATGTTGAAAGGCACTTATTATTTTTCTATTTAATCTTGTACAACAAGAGAATATGCATTGTGCCAGGTTGTAGCAGATTGCTATTTTCCACCTGTAGTCCCTGGGCAGGTTGATGGAATAGTACATAAAAACAACATACAATAATGACAACAACAAATATAATTGTATTGTATATTGTAAGTCGCTTTGGATAAAAGCGTCTGCCAAATGACATGTAATGTAATGTAATGCCCTGACTGATGCTGCGCTGCGTGCGACACAATGGCCCTGTGCAGAAAACGGGCCCCTCTTTGTTAGCGTCTCACATAAATACCACAACAGATACATTTATCACAGACGAGCTCGTTTGAAGCTCGAGTTTGTTTGAAATGTGGCCGGGAAGGTTCTGGAGCCGAGCCTTATCATTCGGGCCACTTTATCAGATGTACCAAAGTACATGTTTAGTCGACTAGGGCGGACGCTCCCAACAAAGAAAGAAGGCAGGATGTAGAGAGAACACTATAGAACACTATAGAAAGCACACAAGTGCATCCGCACCACAATGGAACCAGTTAATTAGCTATTTCTGCTCATAACTGGGTGACTATTATTAGATATGCTTCAAATAAATGGGCAATGTGAACAGCTGAATTAATTTACAGCTCCAATACATAACCTCTGGTGCACATTCAGTAATACAGTAATTAGCAAAACACTATTGGTTATGATTAGGGGTTAACCATCACCAGAAATTGATCATCTAATAAGAGCGCTGCGAAAATGTCACACAATCATTTACATAAACAGGTGTATAGTTTCCTCTCTCAGCATGTGTCTCTGCTGCACACAAACACACATCTCTGTTCCAAAGTTACTCGGGTAAATGGGCTTAACATATGAAATCCATGCTGCAATATCAGTGTTTGTGAACACTCTGTCGCTCATCACAAACCTGGTAACAGAGTTGTGAAACACAGCTGTTGCACGGAAATCCTGCTGTGTTTCTTCTCTACAAGACAACGCCACAGATTTAAATGAATAAAAATGTAAACCTACATTGGCTCCATACATCCTGAGCCAATCGGACCTCGGCTCCATCCATTGTCTTCATGGCTTCATCCTCCACATGAGGGTCATGGGTCACTGGAGACAATCCCTGCGGACACAGGGTGTAAGGCGGGGTACACCCTGGACAGTTCACAGAACCAACACACCGGGCTGAACAGACATTCACTCTCACATTCACACCTCCGGAGGAAATTAAGAGTGTTTAGTTAACCTCTACATGACTGTGGAAGGAAACGAGAGGACACAGAGAAATGCCACAAACACACGAGGAGAACATGCAGAAAGGCCCTTGTTCTAACTGGGTCACTGGAACCTGGGTCCTTTTGCTTTAAGGCAAGAGCTTTTATATTCTCGTGATTAGTCAAATTAACTGATCGACACTAATCAAACAAATAATTGGATAATTGAATATTCACGCCTGTCCCTATAATGCTTAGTTGATCTAGCACCACCCACAACCCTAGGCTACCCAGTTGCAATGTCCAACTGCAGAACGTCCAGTTTTTCTTTAGCAGTAAAATCCACTTTTCTTTTTTGAACATTTATTAGAACAAGTTCCTTGACAGAGTCTCACACATTATGACAAGTATCAATATTGTTCTCTGCATCTGTTGGACACATCAGCTTAAGGATGTCATGTCACGGACATGAGTACAAAGTTCAGTACTTATTAGACGTTGGTCAAATTGCTATACTCAGCACTTGGCACAATGTTGCACTTTGTAACTCACATGATCTTCTTTGTGGGAGACAACTTATTTTGATTTATATGTGCATTTGAGCCTCACAGCTGAATATGGCAGCTCTTACTTTAACCTCTGAAATGATGGTAACGTAAGTGAAGCAGCATGAAAAGCTTTGGGGAAACATGCTCCCCTTTATCCTCTCCTTCTCCTTCAAGTTTTTTTTTTCATTTAATGCAGGCTGCTTTTGTCTTCTTTTTTTGCCATTGCCATTTGCCACATTTATTTTTTAAAAACAAACAAAAAAGAATGACAAAAAGCAGGTTTATGAAAAGAACTGTGGCCTAAGAGAGAGACAGAGAGATGGGAGACATTTAACAATGCCAGGTCTGTGTCACTTGAGATGCAGAACCTAAGATAACTTATTTGGAACAGCATAAATCAGTGTATGGCTGTTGTAACAATTATTCGATCATTAATAGATTACTAAATGAATCTTCAACTATTTTGTTAATCAGTTTGTCAGGGAGCTTTGGACTTGGTCTTGAGTTATTGTTTTCATCTTGAAGAGGTTCCTTAAAGGAGATAAAATTGAAAACCTCTGTCATAAATATCAACTAAAAAGACTTGTCATGTCCTCGTTTTTGCATTTCATCAGCATGATGAATTATTGCATGACAGTAGAATTAAGAAATCCAGGAAATCTGAGAAAGCCGGCCTTAACCTTTGGATGAACTATTAAGTTGACCCTGGCTTGCACAAACGTCAAACCGGGATGAGAAGGCACAGCTAGGTCAAGTCAGGTGTAAGTTATGCGCCACTGCTTTTGTGCAACTGACTTGAGGCTAAGTTCAGCCAGTATAACTGTGGCATAAAGGTGAAACTTGTACTTGAACCTGTAGTGAGTCACAGTCTAAAAAAGGAATAAACACGTCATGCATATCAGTTTGTTCGGATCCTGTGGTAAATGTGCTGTAATTTATGTCATTTACAGTGAGTAAAGAAGAAAATGTGCATGACAGTAATTATTTCATTTGCTTGACTCTACTACTGAGATAAAACTGAAGTGTGAAGGTCTGGGTTTAAATGGAAGCTGAGATCGTTGACATTTTCTTTTCCTGAAATGATTTTTCTTTAACTTTGTATGGGAGGTAAAGATAAGTTGTGACTCGCACAATCAAAACAATGTAGAGGAACTGACAATGAGCCCGACCTGCAAATAATAATTAAACAGCTTACTGTGCCGTGTGGGAGAGCAACAGGGAGCGAATGATGGTTTGCACAGATGCTGAGAGAGTGGGGGCTCATTTGTTACTGTGTTGGGAACAACCTGTCTGGTTAAAAGTTCAGTATGGATGTTTCAAAACATCCCTGTAATCTAGCATCATCGAAATCAACTGAGTGGTAAAGAAATAACTCAATAAACATTCAGGACCTGGAAAACGATAATTGCACAACAACAAGTCTCACTACAACATTCTTGTTTTTTCTTTTCTTTTTTGTAACTGAAGATTAGACATCACAGACACTTAAGTGGGCACCCAAGGATCTTGATTAAAGAGGCCATAGCCCGGAAGTGTCAATTAACGTGTGTTTTTTTTTTTAAAAAGTATATTTTTTTAAACTTTTTTTGTCATTTAATGGACAGTACAGTGGAGAGACAGGAAATGAGGAGGCGGAATGGTCGATGGGGAACGACATGCAGGAAATGGCTGCCTGTGGGGAGCAGCAGTGGGGACTGTAGCCTCAACATGGGCCCCAATTAATGTGTGTTTGGGTGCGTTTTCGTGTGTATCTGCATCATTACCTCGTCTCTGAAGCCCTAAAAGTCCATAACAATCAGTTCAGCCCCTGCTAAGTGACTGGCGAATCTCACCGCTCCTGTAAACAGCAGCGCCTCCTAGTCTGGGCACATCCGGTAACGTACTTTCAATCGTAGAAGAAGAATAACTAGGTAACTGGCTAGGTAACTTTCAGGTAACTGGCCAATCACAATCGTTTTTGACCATAAAAACGACTTCATGTTTGTAAGTACTCGTCCATACCTCACATATAAGTGAGATAGGACCATGCTAGGGCCTCTTTAATTTCCCCCTAAAATAGAAAACAAGTACTCTTATTTTGAAAAATCCAAAATCATTTGGTGGGAAAATGACCTAGGACAGGAAATTAATACTGAACTCACCATTAACCTTTCATTAATTTCAGGCAGATGGTAATGTTATGAATAGAATCACTTAATGAAGCACTTCATCACATATCTGTCTGAAATAAATGTAACTCTTCTTGACAACATAACATCAACAAGAGTGAGACATGAACAGAGGCCCATCATCGTGTCGTGGGAATAGCTTAATGTCACTTGCTTATTGTAAAAAATATTCTTGATATCATGAGAAAGAGTGCTCCCCGTGAATGAATCTGAACAAACCGTCTTGGAGAGAAACTGCAAGGTCAGGTGGTTAAGAAAAATGACAGGCGTGAATCAGAAGTTTAAAAAAAAAGAAAGAGTTTATAACAGGAAGTTATATCTACATGGGAAATAAAGCATCCACTAATGTATGATCATCAGATATGGAGTAAATCCTTTGAGGAAAAAGCCAGCATCCTGAGTATTTTGTAGCAAAGCGGATTGAGGTGTCTGTGTGTGTGTGTGTGTGTCTGTGTGTGCACAGTGAGACACAAGTGCAAAACTTAAACTCAACACATCCAAACATTTTCATAAACTGATGACCTGTCTTTTCATCTTGTCTTGAATAAATTTGACTTATTGCCACAAAATATATATTTTGCCTTTACCCCAGCAGGTCAGCAACTTAATCAGTCCATGTCAGAGTTTTTATTTGCTTATTAAGACAATTATATTATTACCATTATTACAAAAGTAACAATGATAATAATAATAACGACTATATTAACAATAATAATAATTTCATAGTATCTTTCAGGTTACAAGATGCTTTAAAATAAGACAAATATTGCAAATGTTTAAAGTATTACATCCCAAAACATGTAGTAGTCGGAATACAAAAAAACAAAATGTAACAGAAACAAATTAAGAAAAAAACACACCAAAAAAGTATGTATTCCACTCAATAAAAGTGACTTTATGAGATTGGTATAAGTATAATGTACTTTTGCTGTGTGAGATCAGTCGAATCAGTGAATGAACAAGTAGTTTGAAGGTAAATGGGAAAGAGAGAGACTGTGTTTTTGTTGAATTAAAAAAAAAACCAAGAAGGCAAACTAAACTATTTCTGTTTCATGCTGAGTGTTTTGTTTCGATTTATATTTATATAACAAATTTCCACATCATGTATATTTTATTTATTTGATTCGTACAAGTGTAGCCCTGGCACGACCATTTTTTTGTATGTGAATATATGTTCTAATAAAACATTATAATAAAAAACACACCAGTGAATGATGCCTCTGTGTCTTGCGCCATCTAGTGTCAATTATTAACTGGCGCAGCAGCGAGTGACGATAGAATGATGGGGAAAATGATATAAAATCACAAAAACAAAATTAAAAAAATATAATGTGAATTTAGGGGGGAAATCCTTAGTATTCTGGATTATTTATTGTTTTCCTCTCTTTTGAGGCTTTTAATTTGGTGAATACGGAATACTTTAGGGACTTACTGTGAAGTTTATCTTGGAAAAACTTTAAGAATCAAAAACATTTATTGATAACATACATAAATACATAAGAAACAATTCATCACTTTATTACATTCAGCGTTGTGTGTCAGGCATTGAAATTCTCTTTTGAATAAATTGTTGTGGGATGTGTCTAACACTAATGTGTAACCCAGGCAGCTCAGTGTGTGAATGTGAGTGCGTGCGCGCGGCCGAGGGGCGGCGCATGAGCGAGCCCGCGAAGCGGAAGACGGGTGTGTTATTGTTTACATTTTTACTTGTGTGAAGCTGAATGAATGGTGGAGACGGCGACCGGAGCAGAGAGGGAGAGAGAGTTGGATGTTACCGTGCAATCAGCTAATAAAACTCGGATTCTCTTCAACAAACAAACGGCCTGTCATTTGTGTGCCACCACGTAACAACTGTCGAGTAAAAAGTCTCGGGAGTTAACCCCGGAAAAGAACGCTACCTCCGGCCCTGGAGAATATAGATCTCCCCTGCGTTCCCGACCACGGTCAGGAGACAAAAGCAGGAAAGGTTAACAAAATTATATATTTTGGGAAACGTCCCATTTAAGTGTGAAGTTTCCGACGGTATCTAAAAGCAACGCGAGAAAATAAAGCCTAATGTGGTCACATGACAACAAAAGTAACTCACGTGACAGAACCAACATCCAGAGCTGGAGTTCAGTGTAGAGTGTTGGGTTGGGACTGTGTGTGTGTGGTTATGCGGGTCAGCATGGTGTCTGTACCTGGACGAGCCGGTGTGCTCGGTGCTCTGTGTGTGTCCGGGTCTCCGTCCAGAGAAGTGAAGGAGCTGAGCGGACTGTGGGGCTTCAGGTCTGACAGGTCCACGAGCAGGAACCTGGGCTTCGAGAGGGCATGGTACAAACGTAGATTGGCTGAGGTGAGAGGGAGGAGGTGGTGGGTCAACAAACAAAGCGGCTCGCTTTGTAAATAAGACTGCAGTAAAGTCACCCTCCACTTCGAAAAACCGTGCAAAAAGCTAACCCTCACTTTGTTTTACGATATCCATATATACTAGACATTACGGTAAGAGCGTGCAATTTCAATGTTAAAGCAACAGATGCCGGCAGAAATAGCATAAAAGAATTGTATTCCACCTAAATCCACACTTACATAAAGGGTTATATAAAGGAAACGTTTATATTAAACGTAATAATCAATCACATCACTCCCAAAATAAATAAGCATGAGAGAACACTATAGAAAGCACACAAGTGCATCCGCACCACAATGGAACCAGTTAATTAGCTATTTCTGCTCATAACTGGGTGACTATTATTAGATATGCTTCAAATAAATGGGCAATGTGAACAGCTGAATTAATTTACAGCTCCAATACATAAGCTCTGGTGCACATTCTGAGTAATTAGCAAAACACGATTGGTTATGATTAGGGGTTAACCATCACCAGAAATTGATCATCTAATAAGAGCACTGCAAAAATGTCACACAATCATTTACATAAACAGGTGTATAGTTTCCTCTCTCAGCATGTGTCTCTGCTGCACACAAACACACATCTCTGTTCCAAAGTTACTCGGGTAAATGGGCTTAACATATGAAATCCATGCTGCAATATCAGTGTTTGTGAACACTCTGTCGCTCATCACGAACCTGGTAACAGAGTTTTGAAACACAGCTGTTGCACGGAAATCCTGCTGTGTTTTTTCTCTACAAGACAACGCCACAGATTTAAACGTGAATAAAAATGTAAACCTACATTGGCTCCATACATCCTGAGGCAATCGGACCTCGGCTCCATCCATTGTCTTCATGGCTTTATCCTCCACATGAGGGTCATGGGTCACGAGAGACAATCCCTGCGGACACAGGGTGAAAGGCGGGGTACACCCTGGACAGTTCACAGGACCAACACACCGGGCTGAACAGACATTCACTCTCACATTCACACCTCCGGAGGAAATTAAGAGTGTTTAGTTAACCTCTGCATGTTTTAAGACTGTGGGAGGAAACCAGAGGACACAGAAAAATCCCACAAACACACGAGGAGAACATGCAGAAAGGCCCTTGTTCTAACTGGGTCACTGGAACCTGGGTCCTTTTGCTTTAAGGCAAGAGCTTTTATATTCTCGTGAATAGTCAAATTAACTGATCGACACTAATCAAACAAATAATTGAATAATTGAATATTCACGCCTGTCCCTATAATGCTTAGTTGATCTAGCACCACCCACAACCCTAGGCTACCCAGTTGCAATGTCCAACTGCAGAACGTCCAGTTTTTTTTCGCAGTAAAATCCACTTTTCTGACATACTCCAACCATTTTAGCCATCTTGCTTTACAAGTGCTATGTCGCTGTTGAGCCTCTTCTTTGCCTTCATCAGTCGTGTAAAAACAAAATAATTTCCTGTGCGCAGGGTCAGTTTGTAAACGTTTGTCAGTGATTCCACTCGTTAAACACCGATGTTATCTCATTATCTGCCGTCGTCTGCCATATGGCATGTCGCAATTGTGGAGGACTTCGCAGTAGCGGCCCGTCATTATATTATTATAAATGGCATTTTCTAAGGCTATGAAATTCATGCAATAGTTATTATACACAGCAATTGCACAACATATGTGTCCTTTGTATGGATAGTAAATTCGATTTTTGCTGATATAGCCCCAGAAATACTACAAACTGTAACTTTAAAAGTTACACACAACAGTTTTAAACCTGTAAGTTGAATAAAAACAAGCACGAGTGTCCATACAAGAAAGAACAGCATACTTTCTGGTCTGCAAAGGCCACCATAGTTGCCTTGCACACTTCAGACAGGGATGTGAGCAAAGGAGTCTTCCATGTGTTTAAATCTGCAATCTCATTCCATTAGATGTGACTAACTCTTACATAACTGGATATTTAAAATATCCATTATCATGTTCTGCATCTGTTGGACACATCAGCTTGAGGATGTCATGTCACGGACATGAGTACAAAGTACAGTACTGATTAGACTTGGGTCAAATTGCTATAATTGCAATCCTGTGGTAAATGTGCTGTAATTTATGTCATTTACGGTGAGTAAAGAAGAAAATGTGCATGACAGTAATTAATTCATTTGCTTGACTCTACTACTGAGATAAAACTGAAGTGTGAAGGTCTGGATTTAAATGGAAGCTGAGATCGTTGACATTTTCTTTTCCTGAAATGATTTTTCTTTAACTTTGTGTGGGAGGTAAAGATGAGTTGTGACTCGCACAATCAAAACAATGTAGAGGAACTGACAATGAGCCCGACCTGCAAATAATAAGTAAAACAGCTTACTGTGCCGTGTGGGAGAGCAACAGGGATCGAATGATGGTTTGCACAGATGCTGAGAGAGTGGGGGCTCATTTGTTGCTGTGTTGGGAACAACCTGTCTGGTTAAAAGTTCAGTATGGATGTTTCAAAACATCCCTGTAATCTAGCATCATTGAAATCAACTGAGTGGTAAAGAAATAGCTCAATAAACATTCAGGACCTGGAAAACAACAACAAGTCTCACTACAACATTCTTGTTTTTTCTTTTCTTTTTTTGTAATTGAAGATTAGACATCACAGACACTTAAGTGGGCACCCAAGGATCTTGATTAAAGAGGCCATAGCCCGGAAGTGTCAATTAACGTGTGTTTTTTTTTTAAATTATATTTTTTGGGCTTTTTTGCCATTTAATGGACAGTACAGTGGAGAGACAGGAAATGAGGAGGCGGAATGGTCGATGGTTAACGACATGCAGGAAATGGCTGCCTGTGGGGAGCAGCAGTGGGGACTGTAGCCTCAACATGGGCCCCAATTAATGTGCGTTTGGGTGTGTGTCTGCATCATTACCTCGTCTCTGAAGCCCTAAAAGTCCATAACAATCAGTTCAGCCACTGCTAAGTGACTGGCGAATCTTACCGCTCCTATAAACAGCAGCGCTTCCTAGTCTGGGCACATCCGGTAACGTACTTTCAATCGTAGAAGAAGAATAACTACTCTTGTTGTAGCTGCTGAGCATATCGGTTGATAACATGTCGAAAAAAGGTTCAGCGAGTGTTTGCTCTGTTCTGGGTTGTGATAAACAATACCAGACGCTCCACAAGCTCCCCGCCAATGAGCAAAGAACAGCTCAGTGGATATCTTTCATATTTCATGGGAATATCCCTGCTAGATTTTCCCAAATACCTCCATGTATGGGGCAACCACTTCACGGAGGACTGTTACACAAACTTGGGGCAATATAAAGTAGGACACAGCACCAAACTTCACCAACAATACGTATATTACAGTATTGGCATACCATAAAACTGTCTTTGTGTGCACGTTCTCTCGTTTAGCATTAGCGATAGTCAGCTACAGGCTAAGCTACAAACGTTTGAACAATCGTTTTTGACCATAAAAACGACTTTATGTTTGTAAGTACACGTCCATACCTCACATATAAGTGAGATAGGACCATGCTAGGGCCTCTTTAATTTCCCCCTAAAATAGAAAACAAGTACTCTTATTTTGAAAAATCCAAAATCATTTGGTGGGAAAATGACCTAGGACAGGAAATGAATACTGAACTCACCATTAACCTTTCATTAATTTCAGGCAGATGGTAATGTTATGAATAGAATCACTTAATGAAGCACTTCATCACACCAAAAAAGTATATATTCCACTCAATAAAAGTGACTTTTATGAGATTTGTATAAGTATAATGTACTTTTGCTGTGTGAGATCAGTCGAATCAGTGAATGAACAAAGACATTTTCTTTGTTTTGAAGGTAAATGGGAAAGAGAGAGACTGTGTTTTTTGTTGAATTAAAAAAAAAACAAGAAGGCAAACTAAACTATTTCTGTTTCATGCTGAGTGTGTTATTTCGATTTATATTTATATAACAAATTTCCACATCATGTATATTTTATTTCTTTGATTCGTAAACGTGTAGCCCTGGCACGACCATTTTTTTGTATGTAAATATATGTTCTAATAAAACATTATAATAAAAAAAAAAAACAGCCAGTGAATGATGCCTCTGTGTCTTGCTCCATCTAGTGTCAATTATTAACTGGTGCAGCATCGAGTGACGATGGAATGATGGGAAAATTATATAAAATCACAAAAACAAAATTAAAAAATATAATGTGAATTTAGGGGGGAAATCCTTAGTATTCTGGATTATTTATTGTTTTCCTCTCTTTTGAGGCTTTTAATTTGGTGAATACGGAATACTTTAGGGACTTCCTGTGAAGCTTATCTTGGAAAAACTTTAAGAATCAAAAACATTTATTGATAACATACATAAATACATAAGAAACAATTCATCACTTTATTATATTCAGCGTTGTGTGTCAGGCATTGAAATTCTCTATTGAATAAATTATATATTTTGGGAAAGTGTAAAGTTTCCGACGGTATCTGAAAGCAACGCGAGAAAAGAAAGCGTGATGTGGTCACATGACAACAAAAGTAACTCACGTGACAGAACCAACATCCAGAGCTGGAGTTAGTGTAGAGTGTTGGGTTGGGACTGTGTGTGTGTGGTTATGCGGGTCAGCATGGTGTCTGTACCTGGACGAGTCGGTGTGCTCGGTGCTCTGTGTGTGTCCGCCATGATGAGTGCGGTTTGTGCGCTCAGCGGCGGAATGCTGTTCCCGCGAGAGTCTCCGTCCAGAGAAGTGAAGGAGCTGAGCGGACTGTGGGGCTTCAGGGCGGACAAGTCCCCCAGCAGGAACCTGGGCTTCGAGAGGGCATGGTACAAACGTAGATTGGCTGAGGTGAGAGGGAGGAGGTGGTGGGTCAACAAACAAAGCAGCTCGCTTTGTAAATAAGACTGCAGTAAAGTCAGCCTCCACTTCGAAAAACCGTGCAAAAAGCTAACCCTCACTTTGTTTTACGATATCCATATATACTAGACATTACGGTTAGAGCGTGCAATTTCAATGTTAAAGCAACAGATTCCGACTGAAATAGCATAAAAGAATTGTATTCCACCTAAATCCACACTTATATAAAGGAAACGTCCTGTTTGTTTTGATATTCCACATCAGAATGAACTGATATTTTGTGAGGGCCACCCTGAGGTGGTCTAGTCAGTGTTAAGTGGAATTAGTTTGTGGAAACAGGTTTCCTATGTATAGTTGTCTAAATTAGATGTGATGGTAGAATATAGGTCAATTCTGCTATTTCAGAGGGAAAATTCCACATTTGTCGCTGTTATTTTGAAAATGAACGCTCTTATGTCTAGTATGTATATATACATATATAATATATATATAATTTTAACTTTATTGTATTAATTTATATTTGCCTCTGTTGTCTTTTGTTCCTTCAAGATGATGCACTCTTTAGGATAAATAAAAGTCTAAATAGAATTAAAAAAAGTAACATGAAGTAACATTAACTCCATGTTATTATCATGGTATTACTAAAAAGGATTATTACCACCATCCCAGTGAAAACTCCTGCTTCACACTGATTCTAATGGCTTTATTCCCCCCCCCCCCCCCCCCCAGACTGGCCCAGTGATTGACATGCCAGTTCCTGCCAGCTACAATGACATCACACAGGACCACTCGCTGAGAGATTTCATCGGCTGGGTGTGGTATGAGCGAGAGGTAGTGGTGCCTGCACGCTGGCTCTCAGACGAAGGCACAAGAGTGGTTATCAGAGTGGGAAGTGCTCACTATTATTCAGTGGTGGTGAGTATTTGTGTATCTCGCTGTTAGAGTAGAAAAATAAAGTATGTCACTAATCATACTTCTGCGTTGACAGTGGGTGAACGGGGTGAAAGTGACTGAGCATGCAGGTGGCCATCTTCCTTTTGAGGCTGAGATAGGCGCGTTACTCCGCAAAGACCCGACCTCGCCGTGCAGGATCACCATCGCCGTCAACAACACACTGACCCTGGAGACTCTTCCTCCAGGAACCATCCAGCGCTTTGACGACCACACCAAGTAATCTCACCTTTTTATATATCTATATGTATATATAACCAAAGTTTATTCACCAGTGTGCAAATAAAATAATACAATGTTAGACAAACTCACTTTTGTCTTATTTACAGACAGGGATTTTTTTGCCCCCATTTCTGATTATCTCCATTAACCATAACAACAAAAGTAATAATCAATCACATCACTCCCCAAATAAGCATGTTAGCCAAGTCTCTCAGAAGTCGCTTTTACAAGTTAGGCTATGCATTTATATATTGAACTATGCAGGGGACCCATTGCTTATCTATGAAATTACAGACACCAGTGTCGTTTTCCACTATGATGTAATTCCTCAACAGATATCCTGATGACTTTTTTGTGCAAAACTACTCCTTTGACTTCTTCAACTATGCTGGCATACATCGCCCTGTGCTGCTCTACACCACTCCCAAGGCATATGTGGACGACATCACTGCGGTGACCGACTTCTCGGATAACACTGGTAGACACACACACAAACAATTGAGTTGTTTTTCAGGTTTGTAAAGGGGTCATTGACGTGAGTCATTCTAATTTATGCTGTTTTTGCTGTTTGCTCCTGTGTTTTAGGTTTTGTCGATTACAAAGTGTCAGTCCAAGGTGCGACCACAGCGACGCTGAAGGTCACCCTGCAGGACCGAGACGGACACTGTGTAGCCTCCTCCACTGAGCTGTCTGGAGTGCTCAAAGTGGTGGATGTCAACCTGTGGTGGCCGTACTTGATGCATGAAAATCCAGGTTATCTGTACTCTCTGGAGGTAAGACCTCAGGTCCTTATTGACTAATTTTGGTCACATAAGTATTGCCACTAGTTTTGTTAGAGTAGTCTAAAATAATAATTCCACCAGGAACATCAACACCACGTTATTACATGTAATTGTACAATAACGCGAATAGAGAAATTAAATTTTCCACAATGATAGAAAACTACATTCATGTAAATCATCATTACTATGAGTGAGTTTTCAATGCATTAATTCATTTCGGATGTGTAATGAAATGCTGTTCCACCATTGACTTGTCACTCAGTATGAGTTTGTCATATTTCACTTAATTGCATGCCACCAAATTAGCTGGAACTCTTTCAGCTACACGTCTTGTTGTCATAGAGACTTGATGCTGCATTTTACTTTTACTCAATCACAGGAGTGTTGCAGCATGACCCGGCAGCTAACATATTCCTGACTTAAACTTCCCAGACTTTCTCCAGTGATTTGTTAGCACATCATTCTCATATTATCTCTGTAACAAATAAACCGAATAAAATAAAATTCCAAAAAAGATCAACTCATTGTGACTTGGAACAGTTTATCTTAGTGATTAATAGGATACATCCTGTAGTAGTGTTGCAATACTAGGCACATGTTTTGTGTCAGTTTGAATGTGTGGCAACATTTCCTGCTTAAAAGAGCTGATGAAGACTCTGAAAGACAGTGGAATATTAACATAGCAATGGATATGTACTTTCTTCATTACTGTAAACTAACACACTAGTGTTTCGCTTGTAAGTTAACTTCATGTATGCACATGTACTGTACATGCATACAAGTTTAAGTTATGACTTAGTTTCCTAACTCATTGAAATTGCTGAGTATTTTTTTCCAAACCTTCTATACAAGGTCTGAAAAGCTGCGTTTAGCAGATGGTAAGAAATTGTGGTTTTTGAATCAGGCACTTGTTCCATTCAATGTCCAGGTTCGCTTAATGGCGCCAAATGAAGACGTGTATACCCTACCAGTAGGCATCCGCTCGGTTAAGGTTACCAGCACCCAGTTCCTCATCAACAACAAACCCTTCTACTTCCACGGAGTCAATAAACACGAGGACGCTGATGTGAGTACCACTAGAGGGCAGCAAAGATCTAACAATGAGTCAGTCTGATTTCTACTTTGAATTGAGCTTCTCTGTCCTTCTGTTTGCAGCAACATCTTCTGATTTACATGAGAACAGAAGCTCATTGATCTATTTTTCTGTTTACCTGTTAGATTCGTGGCAAAGGCTTGGACTGGCCCCTGATCGTCAAGGACTTCAACTTACTCAAGTGGCTGGGGGCCAACTCCTTTCGCACCAGTCACTACCCATACGCCGAGGAGATCATGCAGATGTGTGACCGCCATGGCATCGTAGTGATCGATGAGTGTCCGGGGGTGGGCATCAAAGACATGTAAGTGTCCCTGTGGCCTTCAGGTGTGTGTGGTCATCAGCATGGTCAACCTACATTTCACTTTTAGTCACAGTGTGCAAGAACAGAGAACAAAGTAGCGCGTGGTGTCATTAACACCAATACAAAAATACCCAGTTACGTTAATTAAATGCATGTTAGTTCAGTGTCATTTGCTAAAAAAAACATGTTAATAGAATTAAATACCATAAAATTGTACTGATTACCGCACTGATTTGAAATCTGCCCTCTTCTGCGATGATGCGTTGCGATTGGGTCATCGTGTGTACACGACGCGCATCAGTTCTGCAACAGGAAATGGCAGCAATCATGTCATCCAGCCTTTAACTTCATAGTCTACTCCACTGACCGGTGTCTTCCCAAAAATGGATGATTTTCCAGAAACTGTACAATAACAACTGTAATTTGTACATAATCTACACATAATGATAATGGCTGGTCTTTGTGAAACTGTAATTTTGTTTCTTGAATCAAATAATCACATTGGTGGTTAAGGTCATGACAACTAGACGACATGATTGATATTCTGATGCAAATACATACTTTTCTTCCAACATCTCTTTTAAAGTTGCAACAAATCAAAAATAGAACAATACCTACAACATGTTTATTTCCATGTTTTCTCTGGGTTTTCCGGTATCCTCCCACAGTCCAAAAACATGCAGATTTGGTGATTAGGTCACTTGGACGCTCTAAATTGACCGTAGGTGTGAGTGTGAGTGAATTGTTGTGTCCCTGTGATGGACTGGCGAGCTGTCCAGGGTGTACCCTGCCTCTCGCCCTATGTCAGCTGAGCACAGCACCCCCGTGACCCTCATGTGGAGGAGAAAGCGGTAGAAAATGGATGTTTATTTCCCCTGAAAATGCTGTTGGGGGTGCCGAGTCATCTCATTGTGTCCGTCTGTCTGTTTTGAAATTGGCTGGAAAATGTCGTAGGGACACTGGATAACTGGATAATCATAATAAGAAGAATAATAATACTAAACGAAATCAGATCACACCCATAACACATCAGAACGTAGATGTTTTCAGGGCCAGACCCTCATTAACCTGTGTGCGTGCATGTGCGCTTTACTGTCCTTAATTACACAATGTCCCACACCTATGACTTCACTGCCAAAATGCACTGAACAGCACACAACAGACGGCTGCCTCAGCATTCCCAACTAATTCTAAAAGCTCTGACTGTGTTAAATGAATAAATCCATCCATCCGTCTTCTATCGCTTTATCCTCCACATGAGGGTCACAGGGGGCTGCTGGTGCCAATCCCAGCTGACACAGGGCGAAAGGCAGGGGGTCACACCCCAGACAGATCGCCAATCCATCACAGGGCATTAATAAATCTAAATTAATAAATACATTAAAACAATTTCAATAAAAGAAATAATAGAACCGTATAATCGATTAATAGGCTCGAAGTCTTTTTATAAGAATTAAAACAGGTTTTCTGATTTTTCAGCTTCTTAAATGTGAATATTTTCTAATAGTTTTAATGGTTTCACATAAAGATTACTCAATTAATCGGGAAAATAATCCACAGATTAATCAATTGTGTCAAAAATCCTTTACATCTGTCATTCACATACATACGTAAATGATCATTTTGGGGTCTGAATATTGAAGAGAAGAACACATATAGGGTAAGTATAAGTAAATATGTGATTAAATCTTTAAACTGATTTACTTGTTTAATTCAACTTAAATGACACTGGATTGGTGTAACACAACTATAATTAATGCAATTGAAAGTGTTCCATTGGTATCAATGGTGGGGGGGCCCCCCATAAAGGCTTGGACCGGCCCTGGCTGCTAGTGTTGTAGTAAACTTGTCGCCTTGGTTTTTAAGGTACATGAATGAGAGCTGAATAAGGACTTATTCATATCTTTTTTTTTGTGTCTTTTTCTTGAACTAGTCGTAGTTTTGGAAACGCCTCCCTCACCCACCACCTTGTTGTCATGGACGAGCTTGTACGTCGGGACAAGAACCATCCTTCTGTGGTCATGTGGTCTGTCGCTAATGAGCCCGCTGCAGAGATGCCTCCTGCTGATCTGTATTTCAAGTGAGTATTAATAATGGACCCGCCCATAATTCACACACACAAAGTGACGCTGGGCTGTTGGAATGGGTGGGGAATCTGGGGAACAGAAATGTATTTAAAGCATTTGAGCTCCCTGTGTTTCTCAGTTTCAGCCTATCCCTTTAATCTAATGCATGGAATGCAGAAAGAGTAGTCGTGAAGCCGCCTGGAACATTCACAGCTGGAGCTCAGCGACAGCCTGAGGCTTCAGAGTGACACACAGGGCAAACAAACAAACACCCTGAGTGAAGTGGTGTACAGTGGTATTCTAAAGCTTAAGGGCCCGTCTACACAGAGACAGGTTAAGATGAATACGCATACGCATGCCTGAGAAGCGTTCTGTCCACACGCAGACGGCGTTTCAGGGCACCGTATTTTTTGAAAATGGCGCCCAGAGTGGAGAAAATCTCAAAACGCCGGCCTCGCATTTCCATGTAGACAGCGAATACGCTACTTTAGGAAAATGATGACGTCATATTCCCATCTCTCTCTTGCGCTGTCATTCATTGTCTCGTGTCTGGAGACTGTTTGAAAGTTTTACCAACCACTGTAATAGATTTATTCCTCCTTATCCCATGCAGATTTGCCATTAATATTACAGATGGGAATAGTGCTTAAGTGTGTAAACAGCAGCAGTGCAGGGGAAAATAAACATTTTTCCTTTCAATCTGCTGAACGTCTGGGTTTTTTGAGCAGTAGAATCCACCTCTGACACACCTTTTGTGTCTAGGTCTCGCTGTACTAGCTGTTGCCTCTGTCTGTCTCAACATAAAATGAATCACTTCCTGTGTTCAGTGCGGGAGTGTTGCCAGGTGACAGGAGATCTAAGCTCCACTACTAAGGAGCTGACAGACGTTATCAACATCGTGTGAACTCGTAATACAGACTTCTTGCATGTTGTGACATTTGTAATGTACCTGACGCTTGGATCCACACCTCTACACACACATTTTCAGATTATGCACCTTTTGTTTTTCTTGCAGAACCTTGATAAAGCATACTAAAGCTCTGGACCCAACACGGCCCGTCACTTACATCACAGATAGTAACTATGCTCGAGACAAAGGGGTGAGTTTGTACACTTCACTTCTTGTTTAGCTGAAGAAGAAAGTTTTGTTTTTTTTCTAACTTGTTGGGTCTCAGGTCACGCCCACTTCAAATCCATGCCAAGAGTCTCCATTTTTTTTCACCGTTTGTGTTGAAACGAGGTGTGGTCAGATTCACTGTTGCTGCATTCCTGCTGCATTTATTTTATCAACACAAATCTGTTCTGAAGGCAGTGTGGCACATGTACACTCTTCATGTCACACACACACACACACACACAGCTGGTCCACTCGGGTGCATAAGTAAAAAAACTGCCCATATTCTTCCTGGCAAATCCTTTTTTTAAACTATGTGCCACGGTTTAAAGGATTAAGAAATGGCACTGTGCTTGGTGTGTTGCATGTTACACCCACAACACGCCCATGTGAGTAAATCCCTCTGCAAGTCTGATATCTTACAGTGAGTCAAATAAAGTGCCGGTTAAAAATAAGGGACTAAAGATCGGGTTGTCATGGTATCCCGCCGAGTTTTATCTGTTTCAAATCCTGAAGTGCTTGTTGACAGACATGTTGACATGCCTGAGGATTTTCACATTCCTGTGTCGTGAGTAACGTCTTCTCAAGCTGATGTTTGTGTCTTGAAGGGTCTCATTAGTTTGACGACACTTAACTTCTGCAGCCGAGAATTTCACAATTCAAGAACTATTTTAACAATGTTGCTGCTGCAATCAGCCGTTCTCACTCTTAATCGGAGTGAACATTTACAACGATACAAAGAGCGACACAAACGATGCTTCGTAATCTAACGGGTATTTGTTACAGCTATAAATCTGTGAGAAGTTTTTTTTTTTTTTTTTCAAAGTATCCCTCCCAATCATACTTTTTTGTCTTTTATCTTGTCCTTAGGCTCCCTACGTGGATGTAATCTGTGTAAACAGTTATTTCTCCTGGTACCATGATCAAGGTCACTTGGAGGTCATCCCCATCCAGCTCAACACTCAGTTTGAGAACTGGTATGGGAAATATCAGAAACCCATCATTCAGAGTGAATATGGAGCGGACGCGGTGCCCGGGCTTCATAGTGTGAGTATTACCATACGCAGACTTTCAATGAGGCCACGCGGTTGGTGTAGCGGTTAGCACTCTTGCTTTTGCAGCAAGACGACCTGGGTTCACGTGCCAATCTGGGCCGTTCTGTGTGGAGTTTGCATGTTCTCCCCACGTGTGCGTAGGTTTTGTCTGGGTTCTTCGGTTTGGGGATTAGCCAAATTGGCCACTCTGAGAGGATGGTCGTTTGTCTCTATGTGGCCCTGTGACGGAGCAGTAGAAAAAGCAGTAGAAGATGGATGGATGGACACTTTAAATGACTCGGCCAGCAGTTATGGTTATATTTACATGTTTCTTTGCAGACTCCTAAGGCAGCTTTCTTTTCACCTTTCAGGATCCACCCATGATGTTTACTGAGGAGTACCAGAAGGCAGTCCTAAAGAACTACCACGACGTGTTTGACCAGAAGAGGAAGCTGTATGTTGTGGGGGAACTCATCTGGAACTTTGCCGATTTCATGACTTCACAAGGTACAACACCAGCAAATCACAACAACCTGTTTCGGAAAGGTGGTTCCAAAAACTTGGCAGTTTGGTTGTTCATTCTGAATTGATTTAGTTTAGAGTTAGTTCTATCAACTCTAGTAGTTCTATCAACTCACAGTAACGCTCTGTTTAAATGTAGTTCATTTGTGTCATATTGAACAATTTTACCTGTTTTCACCAGCAATATTACATTAATGCATAATATTATCTATAACCATGGTTCTCAAACTGTGGTACTCCCCTGGTGGTACTTGGAGGAAAATCCGAAACACTGTTCCACTGTGTATACTGTACCAGGGTTTGTGATCAGAGTGGGGCTGAGGAATTCTGACAGGGGTGCGTAGAAAATGAAACAAATGAGAACAAAAATTCCACCTTATCTCTCATTCCATCTTAATCCAATTTCACTATGCCAGTGTGTGAAGTATATGTGAGGAAGAGGAGGATGATGAGAGAGCAAATTATCCTATTGGGAATAAATCTGCATCCTTGGTGGTACTTGGTATAAAAAGTTTGAGAACCACTGATGTATAACATTGCATTAGTGCTGCATTATATATAACAGTTAAAAAAACAAGACTTGAAAGCAGCTGAAAATGAAATGTAAGCTGGAACAGGTCAAACTTGGGTGTAATAGGCTCATGCTAATACTTCATTTAAAAAAAACCTAATGCTGCCTGTTTCATAATTACGGTATAAATGTCAACACTCGCCTGTCCCGTTTCATTAATTATAGGCCTATTTCAATTCATCTTTGACAGGTCATGGAACAACATTTAAAAGTTATTTACTTTTGTATTTGGGTGATGGTGACATAACCTGTAATATCTAAAGAAGAATTGTGCCCCCACACAGTAATAACAGCCTTTTCATCTACAGCAAAAGGACATGCCAAAGTCTGCTTAATTAATTCTTTCCATTACAAAGATTTGATAGATGATGCCCATACCATTCCTTAAGCCAATCCCTTGTTATTGTGTCCCTGGCTGCCACACTCACAATCCCAAACAATATTTTGTTTTTGTTTTGTTTTTTCAAAGCTATCGAGTTTGGCAGTCCTGCAAAGTATTTAAACAATATAGTATATCGTATCATCACCCCATATCGTGATATTTATTAGGGATGGGAATCGGTATCGGATCGGATATTGGACAGACAAAAATGTAGAATCCGATACAATCCAAAAATCCTATATATCGCATGTTTCATTATGCACAGACTGTAAAAATTTAAATAAAAATGAGTCATGTTTGGGCTGTTTATTTAATTTTTTTAGGAGAACAATATTTGTTGCAGTTTTGTGAAAATGATGTCTTTGAAATGACTCGGCACAGCTTCATAGTTTTTGATCGGTATCGGACACAAAAAAGTGGTATCGAAACATCCCTTATATTTATCGCATTGCCAGATTCTTACCAATACACAGCCCCAATCATAACTGAAAGCCTTCATTTCCCTGTTCTTGGTATACAGGAAGTACAGTTAAAAAAAAAAAAAACTGACAAAGCCCTCTTTGTTTCAGCATCAGGTGCATAACAAGGTTGTTGTTGATCATGTCTCATGTCTGCAGGAATCACCCGCGTGGTGGGAAACAAGAAGGGCATTTTCACCAGGCAAAGGCAGCCCAAAGCAGCAGCCTTATTCCTGAGAGAGAGGTACTGGAGTCTGGCAAACCAAACAGGAATACTACCCACGTGGACCAAGTATCCCTGCTCCCTCTGACACCGTTTGGGAATCCAGCCCAGGAGGACTGATTCACACCTATAGCCGTGTTTCCACCGAGTCGGTCCAGTTTGGTACAGTACGCATTTTTTTTGTGTTTCCATTAGGAATGGTACCAAAATAACCAGCCACAAGCATTCCATTCTTTGGCACCCTTCCCTTGGCGGTACCGGATTAAAATGGTATGGTACAGTCAGGGAGTTGTCAGCTGATTGGGCAACAGGAAAACGTCAGTCCCTTGCGATTGGTGTAAATATCCCATGGATGTCGAGGCAAAAGCCTGCATCCTATTCTCATACAAATCTTCTATTGTGAAAGTTCATCCGTCTTCTGATTGAACTTCGATTTTTAGACAACAGTAAGCTTTCCTTTTCCTTGTTAACCAGTTTTGGCGTGTATCTTTCTGTCAGATTTGACGCTCCCTCATCCCGGTTCATCGTCCTGTGCGCACGTTTTCTTATTTCCATACAAAGCCTGACGTCAACAGCCACAAACTGAGCAGGGAAAAAAAAGAGCTGCTCGATGTCCTCCATTGTTGTCCGTTGTGTCGCGTTTGATGTCGTCGCAACAGTATGGCGTCGCGCTACCATCAGGCATTGCTCACCCCCCCGTCTACCGAATAAAGATACTGTTCTCCATCGAAACGCAAGCTTGACCCAGGGCTTTACCATTCCTAACCGTACCATACTCTACCAAACTGAACCGTACCATGATGGAAACACAGCAGGATGTGGAAAAATGTGCATACTGTTGGTTAGTTTGAGGAAAATCTACTTGGGGACAATGTGCATTTAAACACTTTTTATGCTGATTTATGAATACATGATTTTACAGTTTTTTTGTGGTTGTTATGGTTGTGATGTGGTTTCTGCAGAAAACGTCTGTGCGATTTAAAGCTGCAGTACATAACTTTTTTTTGTTATTCTGCCTCCGTTTGGTCTTTGTGAACAGAAATGGAATTATTTCATTATTTGTTTGCTGCCTCCTTTTAAAATTGACTAAGTAAGCTTTTGTGTGTATACAACAGAAGCGTCGGGGTGGGCGGGACAAGAGGTTTTTTTACCCGACTAAACTGCTGAACCGGGTTTTCTGAGCAGGAGAATCTGAAACGAAAACGTAACTTTGGTCTAATCAGCTGTGGGAACTCAACTGACAATGGTTTAAATCAAATGGACATCTGTTCAAGTTTTCAAGTTATGCATTATGACGGTGTATTATGGCCAAACCTTCGAGAATAAAGTCTTAATTTTACGAAAATAAAGTCGCAATTTTGTCCACAAAAAGAGATGATTTTCTCCAAGTCTGTGTGATACTTTCTTCCAAACAGACTCAGTTTCTTGCACAATCTTTTAAAGTCCTGATGGTAAAGATAATGTGATGCTAATGTGACAATGTGTAAAAATGTAACTTCACAAAATCCTCTGCGTTCCTCATCTTGACGCAGGTCGCAGCTGATCATCTGAGATTTTGCGTGCATAATAATTACAACTTTATTCCCGTAACATTACGACTTTATTCTCGAAAGATAAAAAAAAGAATCTTTCTTAAGTTTGGCCCTAAAACTCTGCCGTAATGCACTGTCTGACCTTTCCTCTGGTAAGACGATATCAGGACATACATTACAAAGATGCTGCAAAGATGGGGCCACCATCATTTTTGTTTCCTGTGTTTTAAGTTTCTTTAATTAAAGTTGTTTTGTAAATGCAATGTCAATGCATCTTAATCAGAAAAGTGCATTCTTTTTTCTATAAGAGGTCAGAAAAATTACTATAAATATGAATGAATTATATTAAAAAATAAAACGATCTTTTGCAAACTTGATTTCTGAAATCACTGTGACTGAAATAACTTTGAGTGTCATGTGTGGACAGTGCAACAGTGAATATTTGGTGTATTTTTAAATGCAGTAGCTGAGAGTTAACATGAGGATGTTAAAGGTAAAAAATTAAGTCATTTTTTAGTACATTTGTTTCCAAGACTTTAACAAGGCAAGTGGCTTTGGTCCAGCTTTACCAAATTCCTTCCAACAACCAAAATCAATCAACCAAACCATAAAGCAATAAAAAAGGAGATGTATCAGTGCTGCTGATAATGATCAGCTAGATGTGACCGAAATGCTTTCATTCATTTTTGTGGCCACATTGACATCAAGGTTTTCACACATTTCCCTTACAGGTCATTCATAAATGTGATATTTATTTTGGTTACTGTAACAAAAAACTAAAAACACAATTCCTTCATCCATTACTACCTACACTTTGGTATTGATAATAAAATGATGACTGGTTAAGTCATTAAGTTGAGTGCTTCAAAATGAGTAAAATGATTTCTGAGGATCTGAGAGATAATATACAAGATTAAATATTGAACATGCCGTTTCATTTTTTACAATAGCTTCACAGTCTGCCAGGTTCATATTAAGAACACAAGAGGCTGCAACAATTATTAGATTATTAATCAATTAACAACTAAATTAATTGTCAACTGTTTTGATAATTCAAATTTTTTTTCAATAATTAAAACAAGTTTTCTGATTTCTCAGCTTCTTAAATTTGAATATTTGATAAACACCAAGGTTATAATAGTTAACCATCTATTTTAGTTTTTATTTCGTTGACTTTTTGTTAAAATGAGTTAGTTTTAATTAGTTTTTAGAGCTGGTTTGCTAGTTTTTTTTTAGTAGTTTTTTGTTTTTGTCATGAGGTGGAAGATTCAAAAAAGGGGATAACAAGTATGTATGACATTAATTTACAAAGACGAAAACTAAGCACATTTTCGCTCAGTTGGTTTTATGAACACACAATTCAGTTTCAGTTAGTTAATGTTTTTATTTCTATTTCAGTTAACGATAATGTTTTTGGTTTTTTTTCAATTTTAGTTTTCGTTAACTATAATAACCTTGGTAAACACAATTTTTTTTTAAACCACACAAGTAGAAAATAACAGATGAATCGATTATAAAAATCAATAGTTGCAGCCCGACAACACGCCATCAATTCCTGTATCGCCCCATCACTATTTAGGTCACTCAGTGTTAACGGTAACGAATTTGATTCAAATAATTAAAAACAGGTCGTTTTCAGAGGGAATGTTTTAATGGTAGATCATTTCCACATGACAATCAAACAATTTAAAATGTACTCATGTCAACCCTTTTCCACAGTTTTTCCCTTGAAGATAAGGTGGATTTGAACAGATTACTTTCTCCCCTGCACCCTCTTACCATTCATGTAACACTTTTCCATGTAAGAAAATACAGCATTTCAAAACATATTTGGCAATACAGAAGCAAACCCACCAAGTTTTCCTCCAGAAAGAAATTGAATTAACATTTTATGCTGACACATGGATTCCAAGCCCTCCACCCCCCCTCAACCTTTTGTTTTTTATTAAAATGATGCAGAATGTTAACAGTCTAGACAGCTAAAGGGTATAATCGATGACGGAAAGAGAAACTGACAATCGTGTAGAGAGGACTCGCAGCTAACAAAACATGTCCTAGCTAGAAAAAAAGAAAGGAAGATGGCAATTATATGGTGGAGTTCAGGAAGGGGGCGAAAAAACTTTTGCACCGACACTGGATATTGATCTTTGGGAATTACCAATTCATCAGATTACATTTTAAGGAAGGCAAGCAGAAGTGCCCGTTAAAGTTACCATTCTTTGTTTTACAAGGCTGTTACTGTTGCTCGTCTTTGGCTCAAGGCCTAGTGATCAGACAAAAGGCACTTTTATTGGCATTGGTGATGCAACTAACCTGGCAGTTTACCTCAGGGCCCCAAACATATGTTTCGTGAAAATGCGGCATCGCCTATCTTGACCTTTTTTGACATTTCATGATGACGCAACGTTAAGAATTAAGCAATCCTTTTACCAGCAAAAGATTTTTTCTTTTTTCAAACATTTAACATCCAAATTCCTTTAAAGTAACTGCACACATCTTAGTGTAATAGCTTTGCATATGACTGGAACCACTGACGTAACAGGCTACCCAGCCTACACTTCTCAGTACTATGGTCGATTCTCACAGCATCCAGTTGCTGCCAAAAAAAACAACAACAAAAAAAAACTAGGAAGTAATGTCAGTTTGACTCCTCCACATTAAAGACTTGTGCAAGTGAATCCTTATCCTTGTTTTATAAGTGCGCATAATTTCCCCAGGAAAAAGGACAAAGACAGTAGAATCTAATTCTTTAGTTTAGATGGAAAAAGTACCTGATGGTAAGTCTGCCCACACAATACTGTGCAAGAAACAATGACAACCTTGCCACTAATCATGTGCACGAGGTTTCCAAAGCAAATCAGTGTGAAATGAGTCTCTCTTTTCAAGCAGATACTGGCTCACATTCATTTCTGTGCAGCATGAAACAAGAGTTTCAGAGATCGGACATTTCAAGAACACGAAGGACATAAAGGTAGAGCCAGAGTTTGGTTTGTCTGACTGGGCTGCTGTTAAGTTTAGTTGCGGCTGCCATTTATAACTGCCATTCAAATGGTGTCACATTAATCAAATGTATGATAGTGAGCTGACAAAGAGTGGACAGGGAGGTGTGGCGTCCCTTAAAGTCCGATGCCAATTGTGAAACGAACGGAAAAAACTCTCTGCCTGAAAAACTCAATTACACACAGTCACATACTGCTTTGGAAAAGTGTGATGAAACAACCGATCATACATACAATGTGTAGTAAATTGGTCACAACATGCAAAAACAGATGCACAGTTTGAAATAGCTAGATAAATAAAAAAATAATAATAAAAAACATTACCTCAATTTCCATTTACAACTGATGACTTCATATGTTATCACAGGAAGCACGTCACTGAAATGACTTTCCTGACCGCTGACAACCTTCGCCCTACAACACAAGAGTCTAGGAGAACTTGAATTCTATTAAAACAAGAAGGGTTAAGGGTTAGAAAGGAGACGGTGAAAACTTAGTCAACAAGCCGGTTCAACACCACATCACAATGTTACAGTACAGTTATTACTACGACTGTTAAAGGTCAAGGACAACGTAGTGGAGGATTGTCCGCCAGGATATACTGTAACTGTTAACTTGATACTTCACTGGATTCTGGATGGGCAAAAAAAGACTGTGGTCCTATTGTGTCACTAAAATGACAATACAACAAGCTGCGCTTGCCTTTTCTCATAATCCATCTGTCTAAACCTCACTACTGTTCGTACCACTTAATGAGAAGCTTCGGTGAGACAAAAACATCAGCAGCCTGTCCTACTGGAGGAAAAACAAACCCCACATATGGCTCAACAAAACCACTTTGTTTTCTTACAGAATCTTCTGCCATGTGCCACTTCCGCAATTGCTGTCAGCAAATCATAAAAAAAAAAAAAAAAAAGGTTTCCAAGTTTCATTTAAGTCCTGCAAATGAACTGTAACTCAGCTTGGCAAGATCACCGCTACTGTTCAATTGACATCAAATGTATACAGACCTGGACAGTGAACAAAAGCCCAAAGAGACATGAAATAAAGCAACAGAAAAATTAAGAGATGTTTCTGCCACCAGGCCACTTGAGCACAGTCACAGTGTAGCAGCCTTTGCTACGTAATGAGACTCTATGGGGGAGGGAGAAACACGTGACTGGTATCTTAATTTTTTACAAAACTGGGAAAAGATAAAGCCTTGCACCTGCAACAAGTAAAACTGGAACATTTAAAAGAAAAAAAAAAGTAATTCACCTTAACATTCCTTTAGGCACATAAGTCTTTATGGATTCCACGTGTGTGGTGGTCAGGAATGCTCTTCACAACAATAACTAAAAATGAGGAGGGTGCTTTTTATGCTAACTTGACGAGGAAAAACTGATAGTTCCGTTTAAAAGATTAGTGTCAAGTGGTGCGAGATGAAACAGTAACCACTTACAACAAAGAAATCCACACGACTCTGAACTGCATGCCTGACCAGGATTACAGGACTCAACGGTGTCCCGAACACGTCTTTAGACTCAACTGTTGCCCTGGGATTATTAATTGTGTTGTTTTTTTTTTTTTTTATTCCAGATTTACTCATGTTATCTTCTGTTCAGTTAGTTGTTGTTTGTCTTTTTTTCCCCATTTAAGTTTGAGTCAACACTAAATCACAATCTAGCTTTAAATATTGCTCAGCAGTATTTACAGAATTGCAAAAACAAACAATCTGACTGATCTAAACACAATATCTCACATTGTCCCATGTTCAGTTTAGTGGTCCTTCTCAAAAAGAAATGTTGTGTAAACATGAGGGGGGGGGGGGGGGAACAATTCTGTATAAATGTTTGCCAGCACATCCTGCCATAGAACCTTATCTGCAAACTGTACGATCACCTCAACAAGTGTTTATCTAATTTTGGGACACATTACTCCGTTCCAGGTTTAGTGCAGATCTGCTGTGCAGTCATTAATTAAGGACCTCACTAACCATTTCAAGTAAACCACTTTTTAATGTCCCGTTTTTTCTTCCATGCTGCGATCCTTTTTGTTCAAAAGAGAAATATCCACCATCATTCTGTGTTGTGGCCCTCTTGACTCTGCTTGCTCATGTTATTGTGTTTCCCCACATATGCGCACACACTCACTCTCTCTCATACACACACACACATACACACATAGAGCTAGCCCCATCATCAAGTGAGTACAATGTTAAACAAGGTAAAACACGTTAAAAATGAAAATCCGTTTTCACTTACAAATCCTTCCATGTTTGCAATCAACACTGAGATGTCAGGCCCAACATTTAAGTTATATTTCTTCATTTTTTTTTTGAACACACAGCAGAATAAACATCGTTTGGAAGCAAGGTCTCCTGGTGGCAAGTCAAATGTTCAGAGGTCATTTCTTTTTTGTTGTTGTTGGTGTTTTGTTTGTTGTATTTTTCCTTGCCGTTCTTGACAGCTTAGTCCTGCTTGGCCTGAAGCTGCTGCTTCCAGGCCTCATTCAAGTAAACTAGTCGCTTGTAGTTGAGAATAAAGAGAATGAAGTTCAGCGCATATGTGGTGATGCAGATGACGCAGAAGTCCTTTAGGACAAAGTAGAGGATGTAGCCCAGGTAGAGTGAACCCACCACCGACAAGATGGATGTCGTCATGAGAATAAGGGCGGCCATTGCACTGACAGTCATTCCTATGGCAAGAAACACAAACTAGGGCTTAGGCAAGTGACGTATGTAAGAGAGGGATTGAGGGAGAGAGGGGGAAAGAGAGAGAGAGAGAAGACAACCCTAGCAACACAAAGGGAACCTGATGAGTCTGCACTCACTGGTCACAAAGCTTTCCGCCTCAGACTGTTCTCTATTTATATGATCAGCCTCCTCGTGATGACATTTAGCTCACACACTGAACCGACTGGTCATACTTTTCTGTTGTCACATGAGGTGTAGTCAGAGTTTCTAAGGCAGAGTTTGCCCACTGAGTGCACTTGTGACATTTCGTCAACTGCTAAATAACAGATAAAGTTTTTTCATGCAACATATCATTAGAAAGGATGCTCTATTTGACTTGTGCAGTATTTGAACCTGGGAGGTGCCAATTCATCCATTATTCTAGACCCACTGGTGGGTGCCCAAGTTGAAAATGGTATGTCCTGGTTTTTCTTACTGGCAGAATACCTGGCTCAAAGGTTTCTGTTACTCTGCTATATCTAAAAGCCTGATTTATACTTCATCATGTGATACTTTAAAATGTGACAAAAGAAAGTTTCATGTCACGTCATGTGACCTGTAGATTTGTCATGTGGCTAGTGGTAAACAAAGGAGGGGGTTTAAAGTATAATTTCTGCTAAATTCATTGGGTCACACTAGGGCTGCAAATAACTATTATTTTAATAATCAATTTTTGTATTTGTTGATTATCTTCTTGATTAATCAAGCACTGTAAAATGTCAGAGAATGTTGAAAAATGTTGTTTAGTGTTCACCAATTGTGTTCTCAAATATCTTGTTTTATCCACAAACCAATATTATTCACTTTTACTGATTTCTTTATTATATGGAGCAAAGAAACCAGAAAGTATTGACATTTAAGAAAGAAAAAAATCAGAAAGCTTGTTTTAGTTATTGAAAAATCAAACTCTTTGCAGCCCTAGGTCATACTCAAGATGACACATTTTGCTGGTCCTGATGTGCACATCAAGTTTGGTGAGTTTTAGTGCATGGGGCAAGGCCCTCAAAAGTGCACGCAAGTGAAAGAAAAATTATGATGAACCAGTCAGTGCTCGGGCGCTTAGAATTGCACGTTATTGGGTAGGAGTATGAATCAGGCTTAACATAGGGACATGACTAAGTCTACTAAATATAATTTACACATTGTGAATTCTGATAACCAATAATGACAGAAAATTAAACATTTACATAAATTTCATACAGTTGGGTCCAGTGATTCAAGTAGTAAAAGTTGGAGTGTTAGATGTAGACTGATAAATGAATGCCCGTTACATCCAAGCTCTTAACAGACGAGCCAACACAATGCTGACCAAGGCCGTCAGTGCCAGGCAAATCTCACTGTATTGCAAAATATAATGAACTTTCAAATTTGGTGTTTTTCTATAAACCAGCAATGACTTTATTTTATGGAAACTGAGTGGGAAAGTGCAACTAAATGTTTGGCTGGAAAAGTTAGGAGGCATTCAACTATAAAGAAGGAAGTGGTGTGATTTAATCCTTGTAAGAACGCTGAAAGAATTTCCTGGTAGTAAATTTCACTCACTGTCAAGAAAAACTATCAGACGTGACAGAGGGGGTGTTTGCGTGGATACAGGGGTGGGGGGGAACATTTATCAGATCAAACTGCTGAACAAACTGTGTTTTGAGCAGTAGAATTTACTTCAAAAACTTTTCATGGATTCCTGACGCGTTTGCGGCCATTTCATTTTACTAGAGCATTCTTGCTGTTGTCCCCATCTGTCTTGACATTAAATAAATAACTTCCTGTATGCGGTGCAGATATGTCTATTAGTTGCAATACTTTAATCAGCATTGTGTGAACTCTTTTTAACGGTTTGAATGATATGGACATTTGTTTATATTTAAGAGTTATACACTACAATCTTAATTACAACCACACGTTTCTAAAGTTGCTGTGGTAGAGAACAGGTCTTACAGCATGGGAAATACACTGACCATATTCTGACTGACACTACTGTTATCACTGGTTGTATACCATGACAATATATCCCATAAGGTGAAAACAATCTATCCATTGTGACAGATGTTTATGTCCTCTTACTATTAATATCTCTGAGTGTATTAGACCACTGTGGGTTTAATACACATGGCAAAATCACAGCTTTATGGACACAATGTTTTGGGTGTTTTTTCTGTGATATTTCCATCAAAGCAATGAAGTAGTTAATAGATGATTAATTTGCAGAATTACCAAAAATCAGTCATTATTGTCGTTATACTGTCACAAACCAGCAGTGCCTTTAAGAGAGGTCACAGCAGTGGCATTTATGTAATGTTGTTGCAAAAGTTTGATCTACACTAAAAATCCCTTCCAACAAAAGCCTCAAGCTGAACAGAAACTAACCTATAACTAGGAGTCACTCATGCCTACTCATAAATACTACTGGCTAGTCCAAGGTTGTGAGACAATCCAAGTTCTGAGACTGACGGATCATGATTTTAATATGGAAATCTTGACCCGCTGTAGCTATTTGGCTTAACTGGGCAGCTATTGTGTTAGTCAAATGAGTGGCAACTACTGTGGCTAAACTGTGGCTTGTTCTGTGCCAGCACCAGGTGGCCAGGGAAGTCTACACACCACTCAGCAGGCCCACATGTCAAACCAGCATGACTGAGTCAGCAATGCCATCACTGAGGAGAACTGACGATGGATATAACAAGAGAGAGAGAGAGAAACTCTTCAAGAAACATCATATCACACATACAGAGAAATGTTTTCTTAATGGTCAGGACCAAAGTTAGACAAATACAGCATTATTCGGGGTCAAATCATCTGACTTATTCTGTTACTTCACTGATATATATTATTGACGGATACTTGGTGGAAATCAATTAGAATCTGTCCAAAAAACATAAAAGACTTTTGGAGTGTGCTTCAAAATATCAGCCACTTATTTCACAAATACTTCATGTAAACATGGCCACAAACAGGAATGTCAGCATCATATGAATTAGAATTGGTCAAAGAGACATAACAGTGGAATTGAGACAGTGTTAGATGCTGCAGAGGAAGAGATTTATCACCAGAGCTTACAAAAATATAAACAGTTAATAAAATGAAAAGTTACCTAGTAGGAGCTGAAAGGCATAAAAGGCAATCCCATAGACACTGTTGGGTTGGTTCAGTGCACTGTCATTTCCAAAAATTGAGCCCAAGAGACCAAAACCTCGACCCCACCTAAATGAGGAAAAAAATAATACAGAAGAGAAGTGTGTCAGGGTAAAAAGACTGGACGATAACTGTATAATTCAAACCAATGAGTGAGACAAAATAAGTGATAGTTTAAAAACAAAATACCTCAATCAAATCAAAGTCAACTGATAAAATGTCCCCAAAATATTTATTTTGTTTTCCTACAAATGGAAATTCCATTGTAACCAAAACAAGCAAACCTGTGACTCTCTTATTTAAGAACTTTGAAGTACTTACTCAAAAGGGTGACATAATTTGTCTGAGTATCACAACCACTGTCCAATGCTACTTACTTGTAGCACACATGGCTTTGCTTCAAAATATGCACTTCCTTCTGATGTTTTTTATTCTTTCATTTCATGTGCATTTTTGTTATCAATGGTAATGAGGAAACAGTCATAATTTTACTGCCCAAGAATGAGAAAGCAATTTCATTCATTTAATAATTTTTTAGGTCAAGCTTCAGTTCAAATGTCATTGTGTAAAAAGATGTAAATGTGATGGGGGGGGGTACCCAAGCCCAATCTAAATGTAAAAATCCATCCAGTTCATCAAATATAAAAAGACTGACAGAGGATTTGCTCACTCATTCAACAAATATGTACAAGGGTTAGGGTTAGACAGCTTGCATTCTAATTATGTTGTTGTTTTGACACCAACGGTTACAAAGAATCTTATTCAGTGAGGATACACTTGATTCATCAATAAATGCATGCTCACATTAAAGCAAGTATGGCAACTTCAGACTTGGTTATACAAGAACTGTCATTTTAAGAACATTAAGAGCACATGATTGCTTAACCAACTCTTGACATTAGCACATGAGAGAAAAAGCAAATCATAGTAATGCAGCATTTTATCTGTGGACCTTGGACTATTTATTTGATTGGAAAACACAGAAACGTTTCAAGTAGTTTTCCTCTAATCTCTGGAGCATGAATAGTATGAACACTGTCACAGTAAACAGCCAGAGAGTACAGTGAAGTTTTAAAACCCTCAAACTTACTGACAACTGCCTGTTGACATTAAAACGACTGCTGCTGACAACAGTAAAATTACCACATGAAATTACCTTCGGTTAAAAGATCAATTGGAATACAGTCTAGAATCTTAGTTCTCAAACTGTGGTACACCAACAGCGGTGTGCAAGCTTCCCCTGGTGGTCCTTGGAAACTGGCAGTTTTATGAGCGCCTTCATTCATTCATTAAAATAGATTTATGATTTGCCCTGGTGTATTGATTGTCGTATTTACACTTAGAAGGACAACAATATATGACCAAATTGTTATTTTGACCCATCCTTATCCTGTATATACCAGGGTATGTGATCGCAGTGGAGCAGAGGAATTTTGACCGGAGTTCGTAAAAATCGTAACAAATAATGAATTAAATAATGTTTTTTTTAAACTAATGAATTAAATAATATTAATAACAATTTGAGTCACCTTATCTCTAGCTCCATTTTAATTATGTGAGGAAGAGGAGGATGAGAGAGCAAAGTATCTCATTGATGAAAAGTCCATACCTGACTTTGCTCGGCGTATTTATACCACTGTATTTTAACGTTGGTGATAATGGTGTTACTTCAAGAGCAATATTTTTCTCAGGTGGTACTACAAAGTTTGAGAACCACTGGTCTAGAATGAATTAATTGCTTCAACCGGCAAAAATAACAACAAGACACCAACATTAACGCTAGTCTGGGCATGCTATACGTCAATACGTACGTGTTACAGATGTGTTGTGCTAACAATCCAGTCAACATTAGCAATCAGTGTCTCAATGCATAATGTAACGATGCTGAATGCTAACAGGCTAAGAAGTATACTGTGGGTTTCGTTAGCTAACGGTTAGCAAAGTTAGCTTCGTCTAGCTAACCAGAAAGCACACTGTGTGTTTATTAAACGTTAAGGTTTCATGTAACTTATCCCTTCGCTTTTCACTCACATTCAGCTCGCAGCATGCCAGCACTTGAGGTGTGCACTTAGCTTTAGCGGTGCCAGCTAACAGACAGCTGTAAGCTGAGTGCATTTGACAGTTTAAAGCGCGAAGCCCTTCCCAGACTGAGGCTGCCACAATAGCAGGCTGCTTCAGTGAGCGCCACTGTACTGTCGGCGCTCTTTGCTGAATTCAAATTACCTTGAGCTGAACACTTTCGAACAGCTGATGTCGCTGCTGATGTCGCACATTGCCGTGTAACTCGAATCCCGAGCCTTTTCCCTCTCGACGTGAAAAGCATAAAGAGACAGGAGGATGCCGAGCAGGCACACGAGCAGCCTGGCTATTCTTTCCCACCGAGGGGTGGACACTCTCAGGACGGGCGCCGCCATCACTCCCTGGCCTAGCTGGAGACACGCATACATACGCAGCGAGCTCGCCCGTGAAACACAGCCGTGACGTGGGACACGTCAGGACGTGCCACACCGTCAGGGGCGGGGCCTCAGCGCAGAGGAGTGACAGGCAATTTTTTTTTCTTTTTCAGATTAAACTAAATAACAGAAGATACATACAAAACATTCATGCGAGGGATATAACGTACATGTAATGAAATGTATAATATATCATTTTATTTTAATTGGAGCCCATATAAAACTAATTGTTGATATATGTCTTATTTCAATGCCTTTAATGTCTTTTATGGGCCACCTTGACAGGTAAACAATCACATTAATGATGACTGTGTTCCATGTCAGGATGCATGGTGGTTCACTGTGACACTGTCATTACAGAGCTCCTTTGGTCAGCACCTGTGCTTTTCCCACTTTATCATGTCAACTTGACTGCTGTGCAAATTTGTGTACTTTGAACATCATCATCAAAACCAGCAAAAAATCAACCAGCAAAATCAAATGAAGTGAGTTTTTTCAGGCCTAATGAAGACAAAACATCACAGCAATGCATCATTTCTAGTAATGTTGTGATGCAAAATATTTTAATTAATTACATACACATAACACTGAAAAAGTGAAAATACATTTAAGAAAAATATTTAACAAACATCAACTGAGACATTACAATAGGGCAGGCAGCCACATGCCTGGGGCCTTAAGCTAAGTGTGGGGGCCCAGAGAACAGCTTTGTTTACACTCCTAAGAAGTAACACAAAAACCCAATAGCAGGTCCTCATGCTGTTGTCACTTATATATAGATATATAGATACTTAGATATGGCAAAAATAGTCACGAAAAAAGACACCAAAGTAAAGAAGCCTGATTGGTGAGATAACTCCTGGATCTCCCTTCTTATCTGAATCTGCACCAAGTCGAATGCGTCTTTCTTTAATCCATACTCCTGCATTCCACAAAGTTAAAAGTCATTGTGTAGTTTTTCTGTAACCCTCATAAAATGAGACAGAAGCCTGGTTCTTTCCAAGTTAGTTCATGGAAAGTGGTTTATGACAGACGAAGAATAAAAAGGTGCGACTTGTGAATAAAGAGCACCAAGCCAGATCTCTTATGGTTGTAATATTTACTTTTATAATATTTACATTTCACCACTCATTCCTACTCTCGTCCATCGTTTTTGGCTGTTTTTTGAGTGCATTGATGTTTAAGTCACATGATTTTTAAACATCATCCTTTATTTTTTGAATCTGTGTCCTCTGAACATTTATATTTCGGTCAACTTTCCACCTCCCTCCTGAGATAAAAAACATTGGTGCAAAATTACAAGAATCCTTAAAATGATGTATGATTTTAGATATAAATTGAAATAGATGGATGTTGGATGTTTTACCCTTTTATTGCTTTCATAAAAAACTTAGTGGAAAAACTCTTTAATGTCAAAGTGAAAACAGATTTCTACAAAGTAATGTTAATTAAACAAAAATATATAAAGAAGTATAATTGTTTGCATAATTATTCACCCCCTTCAAGTCAGTATTTAGTAGATGCACCTTTGGCTGCAATCACAGCTCTGAGTCTGTGTGGATAAGTGTCAATCAGTCTTGTACATCTGCACACTGCAATTTTGCTCCATTCTTCTTTGCAAAACATCTCAAGCTCTGTCAGGTTGCGTGGGTATCGGGCATGAACAGCCCTTTTCAAGTCCAGCCACAAATTCTCTATAGGATTGAGGTCTGGGCTTTGACTCGGCCACTCCAGAACATTTACCTGGTTCTTTTTAAACCATTCCTGTGTAGCTTTTGCAGTATGCTTTGGATCATTGTCTTGCTGGAAAATAAATCTTCTCCCAAGCCGTAGTTCTCTTGCAGACTGAATAAGATTGTCCCCCAGGATTCGGTGTGTTCTCTCACAAGTCTCCTACTTGCACGGTCACTCAGTTTATGAGGGCAGCCTGATCTAGGCAGATTCACACATGTGCCATATTCCTTCCATTTCTTGATGATTGATTTCACTGAACGCCGGGGGATGTTCAATGCCTTTGAAATGTTTTGGTATCCATCCCCTGAATTATACTTTTCAATAACCCTTTCCCTGAGTGGTTTGGAGTGTTTTTCTGTCTTCATGGTGTAATGGTAGCCAGGGAAACTGATCAACCAGTCTCTGGACCCTTCAGACACAGGTGTTTTATACCTCAATCACTTGAGACACACCCACACCACTCAGGTGACACCAATTGGATGGACCTCTATTGAATTAGACCATTAAATTAAAAAGGGGATAAATAATTATACAAACAATTATATTTCTTCATATATTTTTGTTTCATTAACATTACTTTGTAGAAATCTGTTTTCACTTTGACATTAAAGAGTTTTTTCCAATAAATCTTTGTGTGACAAAAGCCAAATTTTATTGACCATGATTGATTTATGAAAGCAATAAAAGGGTAAAACATCCAAGGGGGTGAATATTTATGATAGGCACTGTACAATGTGATTCTGATCGGATATCATATGCTTGGTGCTTTGGTGAGCAAGGCTTATCCTCCACCTCAACTCCACCTCGTTGGTCATATCATGCTTCAAATGGGAAATTATTTTGCAAATTTGGCTACATCCATTTTATACACTGCTTGGCCAAAAAAAAAGTCGCCACCTGGATTTAAATAAGCAAAGGTACTGTACGAGCCTGTGGGGGCAGTGCTATGATCTGGGGTGCTGCAGTTGGTCAGGTCTAGGTTCAGCAACATTATGTGCCCAAAGAATGAGGTCAGCTGACTACCTGAATATAATGAATGACCAGATCATTCCATCAATGGATTTTTTCTTCCCTGATGGCACAGGCATATTCCAAGATGACAATGCCTGGATTCATCAGGCTCAAATTGTGAAAGAGCATGAGACATCATTTTCATACATGGATTGGCCACCACAGAGTCCAGACAAGAGCTGAAACAATTAATCGATGAATCGATTATTAATCGATTACTACATTAATCGACAACTATTTTGATAATCGATTAATCTGTTCAAAGCTTTTTTCATGATTAAAACAAGATTTCCGATTATTTAAGCTTCTTAAATGTGAGTATTTTCTTCATTTCTTTGCTCTGGATAACAAAGAAATCATTAAGAGTTAATCATTTTGGTTTGTGGACAAAACAAGACATTTGAGAACATCATCATTTCTAGGTGTGACGAACACCGATTTTCTGATATTTTATGGACCAAACGATTAATTGAGAAAATAATCAACAGATTCAACGGTTATGAAAATAATCGTTGCATCTGTAGTCCAGACCTTAACCCCATTGAGAAACTTTGGGATGTGCTGAAGATTTTCTGCGGTGGTCCGACGCTCCCATCATCAATACAAGATCTTGGTGAAGAATTAATGCAACACTAGACGGAAATAAATCTTGTGACATTGCAGAAGCTTATCGAAACAATGCCACCGTGAATGAGTGCCGTAGTCAAAGCTAAAGTGTGTATAATATAGATAAAAATCCACCTAAATGTAGCCCCCACCCTCCAGGTCGCCCTCAAAGTCACTTGTAACGCCCCTGCTGAGTCTGAGCAGCGTGGTCATGTGACTTAGTGTATATAAACACAGGGTGACATCATCTGTTTACTCTCCCAGAGACTCTTTGGCGAAAACAAACCACCGCTGCCCTTCACTTTGAAATGGCGACAGACATGGAAAGATTCGTCTCCTTTGAGGAGACTTATTATGATCAATATGACTATTACAACCTGCTCGAATACTCGTGCCACGCTTGTGGCAAAGGCAGATCTAAGAGGGAGATCGAGCTGAACACGAACCGCCATATTCCTGCAGGACACGAGAGGAAGATCGCGGAGAAATTTTACAACAGCCAAATGAAACGCAGGAGAACCAAGA